>NC_137129.1:44848577-45111077 GCF_949319135.1 Squalius cephalus
ATATTGTTGTCCGGGTGGAAATCGGGAGAAATTCGGGAGAAAGGTCGGTCCGGGAGATTTTCGGGAGGGGCTTTGCAATTCGGGAGTCTCCCGGAAAAATCGGGAGGGTTGGCATGTATGACGTAGGAGGATAATTCAAATAGTATTGTTTGCGATTATATAGAAATAGAATTCAGTGAATATGAATATGAATAGTATATGAATAACATTCTGATGAATATGAATAGTAGTTCAAATAGTATTGCCGGCGCAGGCGTGACCTTTCAACGTGATGACGTAGTTCCCTGTTCGTTTGTTGATCAGCTCAATCCGAACTATTGAAGGTAAAAAGTCTATAAATTATATATTTCTTTTTTTTAAATGACCTATCGTTTCGCTAGATAACAACCTCTTCTTCAGCTGTGATCGCGTACAGCCCGTTTAAACACTTAAAAGACTTCTGAAACTGCATTGATTTGGACTTAACGATGGTGACCAATGAAGTCCGTTGTAAATTTTAATTTTGGGGTGAACTAATCCTTTAACAAGTGCATGTATAATGTACAGTACCAGTGATGTTTAGTTCTTCAATTTGATGTTTTAAAAAATAGGAAAGTGGTCACAAGTATAAGCCCTGGAGTAGGGCAGGAGTAAAATTTAAACGTCTAACCTTTCTTTCTTTCTTTCTTTCTTTCAAAGATAAGATTATCACTCTTAAAGCAGAGATCACCTTGCTCAAAGATGAGTGTGATTTTTTGAAAAAGGAAATTGAAAAGATGAAGTCTGCTGTCCCATCTGCAATGACACAAAGATATGCTGTTCCTATAGTGCCACAGCCCTCATGTTTGTGTTTCATGCTTTTTTGTTTTTTTGTTGCTGTCAGAACAACTATGCCTTTTTTAAAAAACATTTTCTGCTGCACTACAGTCATTATCACTATAAAATATCACAACCCCCCCATGATCTGCCTCAAACTTCACCAAAATGTGTTTTCTTCAAAATTACAGTTACTACAGTAATATCAGGTGGCACAAAATGTTTTAGAGTGGAGGATTGTTCGACAACTTAAAATTGAAGGTGTAGCTTGCTAAGAGCATGTATATATATTCATATTTTTGCAGTGCAGCAAGACCAATGGGACTCCATCAACTCCTCAACTTCAGAGTCCCCTGTGGAAGTTAAGAAAAAGAAGAGCAAGAAAAGAAAGAAGAAGAAAAGCAAGAGAAGCAAATAAAGGGGGGAGGGGGTATAATGTGTTACTTTGTTGTTTGAGTATACTGTAGAAAAGATAATGTTTTATTAAGATAATAAAGTGTTTTGAAATGTCTTTGTAAAATAAAAGTCAGAAATTAAATTGGATCCTTTATTGTATATTTACTGCACTTACCCTGTAACTACACAGAACAAGGGGGTAACAAGCGCCACTTTAATTTACAGCCCGCAGGAGTTACACTTACCCTGTAAATACACAGAACAAGGGGGTAACAAGCGCCACTTTAATTTACAGCCCGCAGGAGTTACACTTACCCTGTAACTACACAGAACAAGGGGGTAACAAGCGCCACTTTAATTTACAGCCCGCAGGAGTTACACTTACCCTGTAACTACACAGAACAAGGGGGTAACAAGCGCCACTTTAATTTACAGCCCGCAGGAGTTACACTTACCCTGTAAATTCACAGTTGAAACGGGTAACAAACACTACTTACTATGTAACAATACGAAACAACACTATTTGCACAGTAATTACAGAGAAAGGTACTCTTATAAAAAAAAATTAAAAAAACTTTTAATTACACAGTATATTTGCCCTGACATTTAAGTGTCATTGCAATACAATGTGATAAGGTAAGTATAAGTACTACATGGTACGTTCTAAATTAAAGTCATAGCAGAAAAAAATTTTTTTTTGGCTAAACGTTAGGTAGTTTAGTAAGAAAAGCCAATAAATAGCATTGCCAATGTTTTTCGAAATCAGCTGTTTATAAAATTGTTTCAGATAAAATTTTTATCATACTGTGCTTACATACAGCCATATATATATATATATATATATATATATATATATATATATATATATATATATATATATATATTTAATTTACAACCCACAGATGTCAAAACTACCATTTTTCCAGAAATGTGATAAAAACTTTTATATACAACAGACGTACAATTTTTGCCTGGAATATATACAGAATAGGTACCTGTTAGTTTTAAAATAATTACATTATAAATAATTTGCTTGTATATCTGGTTGTACCCCTTTATTACCCAAAACTTAACATATTGTTCCCTTATACCTACACGGAGGTACACTATAATTACAGAAACGTACACCGTAATTTCGGTTTACTTACGAAGTTCTTTGCAGGTTGTATATCTGCTTGTTACCCCTTTATTACCCAAAACGTAACATATTGTTCCCTTATACCTACACGGAAGTACACTATAATTACAGAAACGTACACCGTAGTTTCGGTTTACTTACGCAGTTGTTTGCGGGTCGTAATATAAAGTGTTACCAAAATGTCATAAGATGTCACTCAAGTGAATTCAGGTTCCTAATAGCCACAGGAATAAAATAATCCCTGGCACGTCTAGTTCTTAACATAGGTAGCCTAAAATGGCGACCTGAGGGGAGCAGATTAAACTCCCCAAAAAGTGGGTGATTTTAAAATTTGGTTAGCCTTACCCCGGACCCGTTTATCATATAAATGTTGTAGCTGTACCGCAACCACCTTAGACGCTACGTTTACCAGCTTTATTAGCTTACGCTTGTTGATCATTGAAAGGCCACTGAACCACACCACAATACAAAATGTCAAGACTGATTCAATAAAACACTGATAAAACAAAGTCATCAGAGTCCTGCACACGCTGAATGATTTCATCTTCCTCAAGAAGAAAAGTCTCTGTTGGGCCTTTTTACAGGCAGCAACTGTGTTGCTCTCAAAAGATAATTTGCTGTCAATGATGGTTCCTAAATATTTATATTCATCTACTGTCTCAACATTCATGTTTTGAATAACAGTTTGTGAAACACTGTGCTGTGATCTACGGAAATCAATAATCATATCCTTTGTCTTGGAAACGTTGATAGACAGATAGAAGTTTTCACACCACGCAATAAAATCATCGGCCATGCCCATCCTCATCATTATTCAAAAGGCTCACTATAACAGTGTCATCTGCACACTTCACACAGTGCCTATTCTCATACTTACTCCTACAGTCATTTGTATATAAAATAAGAAGCAATGGTGAAAGAACACAGCCCTGAGGAGAGCCTGTGGAGGTAAGGGCTTTTGAGGATAAAACACTAACACATTAACCCTAACACACTGCGACCTGTTCGACAGAAAATCCAGTATCCAGCCAATTAAGTTAGGTTTCAAGTTAAAAAGAGACTGAAGTTTCTCAGCCAACAAGTAGGGCTGAATGGTATTGAATGCTAAAGAGAAGTCGATAAAAAAGAGCCTCGCATGAGTTTTTGAGGATTCCAGATGTTGATAAAGGTAATTTAACACTGTAAGTATTGCATCCTCAACACCTCTGCTAGCCCTGTAGGGTCTAACTGTTCCTCTACCTGCTTCAGTAACTCCTGCTTAACCAACTTCTCAAAAGCCTTCATCACCAATGAGGCGACAGCTACAGGTCAAAAGTCATTTTAAGACCTTGGGGTTCTTACACTTAGCCACAGGAATGATTGTAGAATGTTTCCAAATCTTTGGCACTGTTTGCGTCTGAAGTGATTGAGTGAAAATCACTTTAAAGATCTCACTTAACTGACCAGCACAAGACTTAAGGACTCGACCACTGATGTTGTCAGGGCCAGGACTTTTTCTAACCTTAGTTTGTTTAAATAATGATTTGACCTTAGATACATCAATGTCAAAATCAACAATAGAACAATCACTGACCAAATTCTCACTCATGTGACTGATTTTAGCACTAAAATCACTGTTAGAAAATCTCATATAAAAACTAATTAATATGCTAGCTGCTCATCAGAATCAAAACCATTTAAGGACACAGTGCTAGTGCCTTTCTGTAGACTGGTCATTAGTTTCATGCCATTCCACACAGATCTGAGATCAGACTCACTGAATTTGGACTCAATGTTCTTTACTAAATTGCTTTTACTATTTCAGCTCGCACAACCTTCCTAATTTCAGCATATGCACTTTTGTCACCACTATTGAAAACAGTCCTCTTTTCCCTTAACAGATGTTTCAGTTCTTTAGATATCCAGGGCTTATTATTAGGATAGGAAACAACTGTCTTAGTTGGGACTGTGTGAACTGTGTGTAGAATCCTTACTAAAAGTGCATGTGCGCCCGAAAGCCCGCCAAAAAATATTCAGATTTATAAAACCGTGCGTACGCAAGAACCTGCGCAGAATTCCCTTTATAATCCCAGTCGCGGGAAGATTGTGTGCACATGCGTCTCCTCCTCGAAATAACCATATATGAGCTTGCAACGCCTAGTTTTACTATGCATATACTCATCTGCATATCATTTGCATATGCATATTCATCCACGTGATAACATGTTTAACGGTACAAGACATTAGAAGAATATGAGATAAGGATGTGCTGTCACATTACATTGATACAATTATTTAGTAGCCTATCCTTCCTTTGTTTTCAAATAAATAAATCAAATAGTGTAAAATACATTTCAGAGAAAGTTTTTCTCAATATTTTCCACTGGCCAAATAGTATTTTTAATTGCTTTATATTTTTAATGTAAACAGACAGGCCTTGTTGTGCATTATTTGCACGAAAATATTTTCTCAGACAATCGTCTCGGTTACGTATGGTAACCCTCGTTCCCTGAGTGAGGGAACGGAGACGTCACGTCAGTAGGAGTTACCAACGAATTGGGATCACGCTAGGGAGACCCATTGCCTTTGAGTGAAACTTAAACGAGCAAATGAACATTGGCATGCAGGATTTGCATTCCGCGCCCCGCCTACCAGTATAAAGCAGAAGCACGAGCATACACAAATCGCTTTACACTGAGCCGAACAGTGTCCGGTCCTCCGCGAAGGTACAGCAAACATGGCGACGGGACGTCACGTCTCCGTTCCCTCACTCAGGGAACGAGGGTTACTAGGGGTGTAACGATACACGTATTCGTATTGAACCGGTCGGTACAAGGCTTTCGGTTCGGTACGCATTACAAACTGAACGGTTCGTTGTACCATTTTTCCTGCCGACCAAAATGACGTTATTTCAAATGTAGGTGTGTATGTTCAAATGTATAACAGCTGTGTGCCAGTGCATCCGTGCCGAGGGTTCCTTCAGACAGGGAATAGAACAACTGGCAATGTGTCGTGTCCGGAGAGGCAAACAGATCTGTCTGAGTGGCTCCGAAGATTTCCATATCAGCTGGACCACCTGGGGATGGAGTCGCCATTCTCCAGGAAGGGGCGGCTGCTGTGAGAGCTCGTCGGCTGCACGGTTGAGAACACCAGGGATGTGAATGGCTCGAAGCGACCTCAGATGCTTCTGACTCCATAGGAGGAGATGGCGGGCGAGTCGCGACATACGACGGGAGCGTAGACCACCTTGGCGGTTGATGTACACAACGGTCGCAGTGCTGTCCATACGGACCAATACATGCTTATGTTGAAGTAGCCCTCTGAGGCGGCACAAGGCTAAGCGTACTGCTTGCAACTCTAGGCAGTTGATGTACCAATGCAGTTGGGGCCCCGTCCACAGACCCGAAACTGCATGCCCGTTGTACGTGGCCCCCCAGCCGTTGGCAGAAGCATCTGTAAAAACCACAGCATGCCTGGACACCTGGACTAAGGGCACTCCGGCCCATAGAAACGCAGGGTCTGACCAAGGGCTGAAGGTTTGGCGACAATGCGGGGTGATGTTCACCCAGAACGTGCCGCTCTGCCACGCCCATCTCGGGACTCGATCGTGAAGCCAGCGCTGAAGCGGTCTCATATGGAGCAGACCGAGCGGCGTTACTGCGGCTGTGGCTTCCATATGCCCCAGGAGCCTCTGAAACCGACCGAGTCAAACTCCATACCGAGATAAGAGATCCTCTGCGTGGGGCAGAGTTTGCTCTTGTCCCAGTTGACCTGAAGCCCCAGCTGACTGAGATGCCGAAGCACCATGTCCCTGTGTTCACACAACAGATCCCGCGAGTGAGCTATTATGAGCCAGTCCTCGAGATAGTTGAGAATGCGAACGCCACGTTCTCTCATGGGAACAATGCCTGCCTCCGCGACTTTCGTGAAGACACGGGGTGACAGGGCCAGCCTGAAGGGTAGGACCTTGTACTGATATGCTTGACCCTCGAACGCAAAACGTAGAAACGGTCTGTGTCGACTGGCTCGATCGCGTCCTTCGCCAGCAGGACGTCGATCTCTTTCCTCAGGACAGGGGCATCACAGCTCCGCACATGGGTGAAGCGGATGCCCCTGAACTTGGGAGGCCGGCGGACAAATTGAATTGCATAGCCGAGCCGGATGGTACGGGTGAGCCACCGGGACGGCCTGGGAAGCGCTAGCCAGGCTTCGAAGAACCGTACCAGCGAGCCCACCCGGACCACCGGCGTACCCGGGGTGGGGCAGCGTGGTGGAAGGCAGGGACTCGACTCCGGAGGCATTGCAGCGGCCGAGAGTGGGGTCTGGGTGTGCGGAGCAACACCAACGTGCTTCCACCAGGGGGCAGACGGCAGGGAAGGCCCGGAGGCGTTCGGCTGCTCGCTGCCCAGAGGTGAAGGAAGGAGGGGAAACGAGGAGCGAGGCCCGGGGCGTCGAGTCTAGGTTTCTGACCCTCCTTGCCCAGCGGGAGATGAGAGTGATGAGGCCGGGGCGGCGTCACTGCCATCTGAGCGCTGGGGCGAGGGGAATGAGAGCGGTGAGGCAACGTGGCGGCGCGCATTGTCATTCTGGCCCTCTTGAACGGGGGAGACTGGATGTTCCCTCTCCTCTTGCCGGGGGGTTTAGACAAACTCCGAGCGGGCTGGGCAGCTCTCTTGCGGCCGGCACCCTGCTGCCTAGGTGGAGGCTGCTGCTTAGGCTGAGCAAGGGCGGAGGCGGAGGCGGCGGCAGGAGGGCGCCCTCGGCGACGAGCAGCTGGAGGAGCAGCCGGCGAAGACTGGGCAGCAGCAGCCTGTCTCCGGGGCATGATGTGCTTGATGATCTCCGACTGCTTCTGAGGGGTGGAGAACTGTTGGGCGTAGCTCTCCACCGCGTCGCTGAAGAGGCCACCCTGGGAAATGGGGGAGTTCAGGAACCTACTCTTGTCCGACTCCCTCATATCGGCCAGGGTGAGCCACACGTGTCGCTCCCGGACCACGAGTGTGGACATCGCCCGGCCCAGGGAACGTGCGGTGACTTTCGTTGCCCAGAGGGTGAGGTCCATCGCCGTTCGCAGCTCTTGGAGCAACCCAGGGTCGGTACCACCCTCCTGCATGTCACTGAGCGCCTTGGCCTGGTGGACCTGGAGAAGTGCCATGGCATGCAGGGCAGAAGTAGCTTCTCCACACGCACTGTAAGCCTTCCCGGTCAGACTGGAAGAGAACCTACATGCGCGGGAGGGGAGCATGGGGTTACCCTGCCAGGTGGACGCAGTCTTGGGACACATCTGCATTGCCACAGACTGTTCCACTGGGGGGATGCCCTCGTATCCCTTCACTGCCCTGCCATCGAGAGTGATGAGGGAGGAGGAGGGAGTTGATCTGTGTCGGGCTGCCAGAGGGGCCATCCATGATCTTGTCACCTCGCCATGCACCTCCGGAAAGAAAGGAACCGGGGCGGCTCGCTGAGAACCAGCACAGCCCGCCCCGAGATACCAATCGTCGAGCCACGAGGGTTCGGGACACGGTGGAGGGTTCCACATGAGCCCGACACTCGCGGCCGCCCGGGCAAGCATAGCGGCCATTTCCGGGTCCGGCTCGGACAACGTTGCCACACCCGAAGGGGGCAACGCAGCCAGGTCGTCATCCCCAGAAGATGACCGCTCTCCCTCCGATGCAGCGATCGACATCTGGTCCTCCGGCGGAGCTCCTAAGGAAACAACCGGAGCCACACGAGATGGCCCGTCGGCCTCCTGCAGAGGCTCCAATGGCAGCGATGCAGAGGAGTGAGGGGCCCGTGGGGGTCTTTCACATGGCAGGTCATTCCTCACTGTGATCCTCAGACCACCAATGGGATTAGCCGAAGTAGCCTTCTTCTGAAATGAACCAGAAGAAGAACTAAATCGGGGAATCTCCAAAGGGACTCCCCCTCGTTTGAGGGTTCTCAGTCTCGATCTTAACATCGTGATGGTCATGTTCCAGCAGTGGGAACATGACTCATTCACGAACGCTGCCCCAGCGTGCGCGAGGCCCAAACACGTGAGGCAGCAATCGTGACCATCAAACGGTGGCAGATATTGACCACATCCAGAAACATACGGGTGAAACGTCATCCTGAAAAGGACGCGATCTTCACTTGTGTTGCTCTTTTAGAAATGCTCTCTTATTGTGCTGAAGCACACAGGGATCAACGCGGCAACACAGTGGGGAAACTGCAAGCCCACTGTGTGCACTCAACCGGATACCAGCTGTGACAACAGCTCTTTGAAAGAAGCAGATTGCGTGAAGTAACAGCTGTTACCCGGGAGACTCGCGAAGATCACTGACGCGCCGTAACACCAACACAGAGAGGTCTTGAAACAGCAGACTCGTTGAGCTCATGGAAACACTATCCGAAACGCTCATTCACTCAGAGGACACAACCGGTCGGCTCCAAAGCAGAAAGCGTTTTGTGTATGCTCGCGCTTCCGCTTTATACCCACACTGGCAGGCAGGGCGCGGAATGCAAATCCTGCATGCCAATGTTCATTGGCTCGTTTTAGTTTCACTCGAAGGCAATTGGTCTCCCTAGCGTGATCCCAATTCGTTGGTAACTCCTACCGACGTGATGTAGGAGTGACCGAACGAAAGGGAACTGCTATTATAATGATAAGCAATCCTCTCTGTAGTTAAACATTAAAACACAACATGCCACAGGAAAAGTGTTCAAAAGTTTATATCAGAGGTAAAACATAGTTTAAATCATTCTTTTATTTATATAAACTGTTATTGTGAACATGCACTGCATTAATGATTATGTCTCATAATGAAGATTTACAGTTTCATATTTTTATATAAATATGCGTCAGCTTCACTAAACGGCCCAACGCTCTCGCTGGCGTGGACATTTAAGAAGGGATGGATGTTTGCTTCATGTGATAGGCTTAGTGAATTATAATTGCATTATCTTTCTGTTTTATGTATAATTTTCTTTAAATGTTCTGTCTAAAAGTGAGCAAAAAGCCATTAACTCCAGCTCACCATCGGTGTCGCCAAACGGCTCCGTTTCCAGATCGCTCGTATGCATGGGTCAGAGTTTGCGTGCAGGTGCGCACATTTTCCTGTCAAGTTTGTTTTTATAAATCACAACTTATGCATCGGAAGTGGTGTAGTGGCATACGCCTCTTTCAGGCCCTGTTTTGTGCGTACGCAACGGTTATAAATGAGGCCCCTGGTCTCTACATCCATCGACTGAACAGCATTTTCTCGACATGTTTCCGTGTTGTTGTTGCTCAGCAGAGATGTTGTCTGGGATTGGGCAAAAGGAGTGCGGGACGGTGGCAGTGCTGACATCGCATTTTTACGGAAGTCACAACGGCTCCTGAAAAGGCTCAGCTACTTTATGCAGGCTGTGTGCATTTGTCTGTGGATTGACTGTTTTGAAACTTACATGGTAGTTTCATGGCCCCTAGACCTCTGTTGTCATGAAAAAAAGCCAGGAAATTTCATTTTTGACAATATGGGACCTTTAAGATTTCCAGGTATTCAGATACAGAAACTGTAATCAAATGTAAAATAACACTGCACTTTATAATAAAATATAGTTATTCAGTCAAGAGCGAGTGAATTTTCTCTTTGTCTTTTGTTGATGGCAGCATGCTTGCAGCACAGAAAACAGTCGTCTCACGCTTGAATGCTTTAAAGTCATATTGAAATGCTCACAAAGAAATTGATAAGTCGATTTTATTACGAGTATCTGATTCCTGACCTCAAGTATTCGATTTTCGATACCCAACCCTAATAGAGAGCACAAATTATCGCTCTATGCGTACGACCTGCTTCTATTTATCGCGGATCCACATAACTCTCTTCCTCATGTCATGTCTGCACTTCAGCAACATTTCGGGGTATAAACTTAATCAAGAGTGAACTATTTCCCATAAATCAAGCATAAAAAAAT
The DNA here is from genome assembly GCF_949319135.1 of Squalius cephalus. Classification (NCBI taxonomy): domain Eukaryota; kingdom Metazoa; phylum Chordata; class Actinopteri; order Cypriniformes; family Leuciscidae; genus Squalius; species Squalius cephalus. The sequence goes on from NC_137129.1 coordinate 44,858,821, forward strand.
ACTTTTTGTTTTTCTGCTTACTCATTTAAATGTATATGGTTTGTTAGGATAGGACAATATTTGGCCGAGATACAACTATGAAAATCTGGAATCTGAGGGTGCAAAAAAATCGAAACATTGAGAAAATCTCCTTTAAAGTTGTCCATTTATGTTCACGATTGTTCTGCATTCACTCACAAAAATAAATGTTTTATATATTTACGGTAGGAAATTTATAAAATATCTTCATGGAACATGATCTTTACTCTAATATCCTAATGATTTTTGGCATAAAAGAAAAATCGATTATTTTGACCCATACAATGTATTATTGGCTATTGCCACAAATATTCCCATGCGACTCGTGACTGGTTTTGTGATCCAGGGTCACATTTCTGTTGTTTGGAGAAATGGAACAAACCAATATATCCCTTGAAAAATGGTCTACGCTCCTTTCTCTTTGATTGGAAGGATCGCTGTAATTAAAATGAAAAATAAAATGCCAAGGCCAAGCTGGCAAATATATATTCTTCTATTAATTCCACCAAGATGTAAGCTTTCCCCTGCTACACTATAGGCCATATGTTTTGGTTTTGTCCTAGTCTGTCTATTTACTCTAGAATATTTTGTAAAGGTGTTTGTCTAAATCCTTTAACTGCCATCTTTGGTATTGTTTGTGAAAAGACCGCTTTGTCAAAAAGTGAAATGGTACACAATGTAAAGCACAATGTACATATCTATTGTTGTAGGTTGCGTTGGTATGGGTATGTTGCTGATTGTTATTTAAATAGAAACGTTAAAATTCAACAAAAAACAATTAGGTTACTAGAATTTTTACAGAAGTTAATGTTCTGTTAATGGAAATAAATTTACACTTACATGCATAAAACATGTAATATTAATAATTATTATTATTCATTAACTGTTCTAAAATGCATTTAGTCTGAGCCTTCACATGACCCTTCAGAAATCGTTCAAAAATGCTGATTTTGCTGCTCAAGAAACTTTTCTGATTATTATCAATGTTGAAAATATTTTTGCTGCTTGACATTTTTGTGGAAACTGTGATGTTTTTCTTACATGATAAATGTATTTATTGTCTCTTTTGATCAATTTGACCAACGCATTTTATTCCATGTTAATTATATGTATATTTTCTAGCACGTTTCTTTAAGTTATCATGATGATTAAAGTGGTGTGGATTCAAAGCAGATTCAGTTTTGTTCACATTAAATGGGAATTAATTGTTCCTAACAAATAAAGGGTCCTTCAGAGTTACAGTAAATCTGACGATATTTTTGAGGTCTTAGTATTAAATGAGGAGCTACATAAAAACTTATGGAGACTCACCTGTGATGTTCTGTCAGATAATCCCACAGTCTTAAATCATCTTTCGTTACAATCCCACACGATCACAAGTACAAGTTCTTTGCCTTTTGCTTTCCAGAAGTATACAGTGTTGTAAATGTTAATGAGTGATAGGAAGATTTTCAACAGGTCGGTCATCTCTTCAACTTTCACATTCACCACGGAAGAACATGGAAAAAATCGGTAACCTAAAAATGACGACATCTAAATGAACTGGTTTTATTCAAGTCAAAAAATATTGTTTGATACCACTGAATCAACTTTAATTTATATATATATATATTAATAATATATTTATATATATATATATATATTAATAATATATATATATATATATTTTTTTTTTTTTTTTTTTTTTTTTTGTCATTTGCATCTCATTTTACTACATTCATCCCTGGTTTTATAGATTTACGCCTATAGTCCCAGACTAAAATACACGTTTGAGCTTTTTTAACTTGAAAGCGTATCTTAAAATATACCAGTGCCATTGTTTTGTCTCAAGATGCACCTGTAATGTTTTTTCTAAGGCATGTTTATAACAGCTATAAATTTCTTAATTGAACTAAGGCCTAATCCAGGGTTTAGATAAACCAACATTTGTACTTTGTACACGGTTTTAAAGAAACAGATGTGAGTTTCTCAGGTGGCAATAATTTTTATGTCACAATCTCATTCAGTTTGGACTTTGTTCAGGTGTGTCTCATTAATTATCCTTTTTTGCATGTAGTTTCTCTGTTCCTGTTTATTGCTGTCGGGTCTTGTGTTGTATTGCCGTTCTCTTTGTGTGTGCCTGTGGATTTATTAAATACAGGCTTTTGCATTCATCATCGTGTTCGTGTGTGTTCTACAACACAATCCGTAACATTTTTATTGCTTTGTTAAAGAACAAAGGTTGGGCAATAAAACGCACCACACTCTCATGTGTGTTTTTATGGTCATGAAAAAAGGTTGCTATAACTACGTTGTGTGGTGAAGATTGTTACAGCGTTGTCACAGTGTTGACATTGACCCACCCTTCAGGGCCATGCTTACTCCACTTTTTTTGGAAATAGGCTCATTTTACAACTCCCCCAGAGTTTTACCGTTTTCTAAACCATTCAGCCGAACTCTGGGTCTGGCGGTACCACTTTTAGCATAGATCATTGAATCGGACAAGACCATTAGCATCTCTCCAAAGAGTTTCGATATTTTTCCTATTTAAAACTTGACTCTTCTGTAGTTACATCATGTACTAAGACCGACAGAAAATAAAAAAGTTGCGATTTTCTAGGCTGATATGGCTAGGAACTATACTCTCATTCCTGCGTAATAATCAAGAAAAATAATGAAAATAGTCCCCAGCTCGGTAGACTATAGGGTCGACTATTTTCAGGCGCTGCGTCATATCATTACGCCTGCTGGAGCCATGGTACGGCAGCAAAGTTTCTTGATTATTACGTATGTCATATGTATTCATCTTTAAATGGTATGGGTAATTAGCAGACAGATGCAAGTTTAATATATACAAATTTGGTTGGTCTAGTCCAAATAGTCTCTGAGTAACTGAGAGAAATGCAAAAAGTGTTGCAACCGTCCCCGGTCTCCCCTAATTGATTTCAGCACTCCTTGAACAGGCAGCGACTTAAGCGCGTAGCCTACTTGTTGCACGTTAATGTTTTTTCCTTTTTTTTTTTTTTTGGAACCTTTTCTTTGATTTGTCGTCTCATTCGTTTCTTTGCTAGATTTTCTCATGTCTGCTCATGCTAGTTAACGTTAGTCCACTCCCTGTATAATATGTTTGTTTGTTTTTCTCACAAATGTATGTGTGTCAGGGATCCACCAGATCAGGGGCCTGTTTCAATAAGGAGGTTCAACCAACTCTGAGTTAAAACTTGAACTCTGAGTTGACTTACCCTGAGATGGGAAACTCTGAGTTTTCGGTTTCAGAACAGCTGAAATGAGTTAGTTCAGTCAACTCTGAGTTGACCTACTCTGAGTTAAGCGCGTGCACCACAACTATAAAAAGCCATTATCAATGGAGCGCAGATATTACGAGTCACCATGGCAACAGCGCCAAACAAAAAGAGGAATTACTGTTATAGCCTACAGTGTTGGGTGTAATTAATTACCAAGTAATCTAAATATTGTGATTTAATTAAAGGCATAACTCTTAATTCTTCTGTAATTTAAAATAAAATCTGATGTAATTACATTAAATAGGCTACTGCATAGACTATAGAGAACAATTCTGTATAAAACAATAGTGGATTTAACATACATTTTTAAAAGGTATATTTTTTATGTAACCTTCTCCCTCTACACACTTTGGTCAATTCAAGAATAGTTCATGCAATTGTATATTGTTTATTTGAAAGCATTAAAAGTGCAGTTTCTTGTCTCTCCTTGTATTGTTCAAGTGGTTGAGGTTGATATGGGATTTAGTAATAAGTAGACCAATACTTTCTAAAGATAGTAATTATTACATTAATCTAATTACACTGTTGAAGATAACATTGATAACTATTTTAGAGTAACTTACCCAACTGTTATAATATCAGAGGTGAAACTGGAAGAACAGTAGGCCTATTCAACCTAATTTTAATTTTCATGTAGGGGCAATCCTGCAGGCATTAAAAGAACATGGCAGCAGCTGAAAATTAAATATAAAAACATAATTCAATCAGGTAAGGCTTGAGCCTATCATGGGTGAAGGCTACCTGACTTTACAAACATTTGACATATTAAATAACTAAATAGCATCCAGTGTCTAGCAGTGCAGCAGCATTTACGGCTGAGGGAATTCCTGGAGGGACTTCAGAGCCAGTCACTCCCAAAGATTCAAGGGCCTTCATAAAATGTAAGAGGTTTACATATGTGTTATTTTTTATATAGGCTATTTTTGATATTTCCATTTATTTTACTTTGAGGTTGGTTTTTTTTGTTGGTCCTAACAGATTCTGATGGTAATATCTGTCTTTTGGAGCCTCCTGTCCCAACAGAACCCCAGACAGTCGTAAGTCGCCTACTCAATACACCCGAAATTAAATAGTGTTATAAAGTGCACTCAACCAAATGCTCATCTTCACAGGACTATGAGGATAAATAGATTCTGCTGCCACAGAGAGGCCTACAGAGGTAATGTTAATATTATGTGTCTACACATCAAACAATCTACCCATTCAGATTTTTTCAAATTTTTATGTGGATAATCTAAGTTTAAATCTAAGTATAAACGGGTATTCTTATCTCTCCCCGCGCCCTCAGAGTGTGGAAGAACAGCAGGAGGACGGTCCATCAACTTCTGGTGCACAGATGAACACATTTCAGTGATTTCCAGTAAATGCCACAGTTTAATTCTGTAGAATTTGTTTAGAACTACATTATGTAACTCTAATCTACTGTATTTTCAGTTGCCAGTTAAGGAGTTATATAGACTTCATCTTATAAAAAAAAAAATAGAAAAAAACTGCAATAAAAATAGCAACATTTTATTTATTAATAAAATATTAATTTTATTAATAAAAAATGTACTGAAAGAATTAATGAGGTGTTTAAACACTGCTTCCCCTTTAAAAAAGGGGAGGAGACCGAAAGAAACTCAGGGTTTACCGAAGAAAACCTGCTCCTGACCAGGTTAGGTTCACAGAGTAAGTTACCATGGTAACTGACTCTGAGTTTAAGTTACCTCTCTTTCAGAAACGGGCTTGACTTACTCAGCTTTCTCAGGTTTAACATACCTCCCATTCTGAAACAGAAAACTCAGAGTTTCCCTCATTTCAGGGTTAACATACTCAGAGTTTTCACTTAACCTCCTTTCTGAAACAGGCCCCTGCACACTCCGTTCACTCTTCCCAGAATACTGATTCATCACACCTGCACCTCATCATCACCTCATCATTCACTCCCTTTATATACAACCCTTCACCTTCTGTTCAGTGTCTGGTCTTGTCTTTACATGGACGCACAAGACTCACTACCTGTTACTTACCTGATCTACCAACCTGAGATACTCATCTTCATTCCTCATTCCGATCTGCCATCTGCCTTCTCTGTTGATCATCTTGATCATCCGTTCTCCACTCTGGTTTCCATTCCACCTGCAAAGACATTCATATTATTATTCAGCTAAGTTGTATCTTTATCTCAAGTTTGCATGACCTACTCACCATTACATCTGCTGGTTCCGTGCTTCTGTCACGGGGTGACTAAAAGCCGGAACTTTTCTTTTGTTGTTCCCCCTTCCCCCCGGACGTCTTTCCGGAAACCCCGAGTCTGATTCCGGTGGCTAGTGCGCATGAACTCGAGACAGCTCACATTGATTATGAGAGATTGACCGCACCTGTGGGAGAGAACAAAGACGCGAGTGATATGCGAGAGAAGGATATAAAAGCAGCGTTCTACAGGAGTGTGGGTATGTAAGCTGTGACGTTGATAATTTGTGGCGTGAGCTTTTTTTTGGGAAAAATCGACAAGTGCAGTGTTGAGAGGACCTGCTCAGTTCATCTGGCCAGTTTCTTCCAGTGAATCCGTGCATGTGGTGATGAATTATCAGCTGTGGAGTTGAGGAGGGAAGGATTATACATCGGAGCTACCACTAGAAAGATAAGTGTTCCACTTTGTGTTGTGAGAAACAAGGCGACAGTAGAGGAACATCATTGACTGTTATCAGGAATAAAGCTGTGTTGTTTCACTAGATGTCCGCCATCGACCGGCATGGAAATATCTCGCTGGACTTAAGCATTGTTCTAGTTTTGGGGAATTGGAGTGATACTGCGGTGTCTGCTGAACTTTGCACGATTAATGAGTGATATTGCGGTGATTGCACGTGTGGGGCGGAGTACAGTGTTTGCAGCGAGGGAAAAAGTGCAACAATAACATGTCGATGGACGGAGGATCCAAGCATCTGAGTTGAACGCAATCACAGCTGAACGCCCATTGTGAGTACTCTCTCTTGAAGTTACACTGAACGTTCTGAATGTTTCCTCTCTTCATGCTGTCTTCTATACTGAGCCACCACAGTCTAAAGCGCTGTCTTCTATGCTGAGCCACCACAGCAGAACGCCCATTGTGAGTACTCTCTCTTGAAGTTACACTGAACGTTCTGAATGTTTCCTCTTCTTCATGCTGTTGCATTGATATCTATATGCTGAGTCACCACAGTTTAAAGCGCTGTCTTCTATGCTGAGCCACCACAGCTGAACGCCCATTGTGAGTACTCTTTCTTGAAGTTATACTGAACGTTCTGAATGTCTCCTCTCTTTATGCTGTTGCATGGATGCCTATAAGCGGAGTCATCACAGTCTAAAGCGCTGCCTTCCATGCTGAGCCATCACAGCTGAACGCCCCTTGTGAGTACTCTCTCTTGAAGTTATACCGAGCAGCCTGAAGGTCCTTCCTCGTAAGCTGTATGCTTTGAAGCCGCAGTCTCGCGCCACTACCTCCAAGAGCCTTGTCCCCTACGTTGAAGCACCACCATTGACGGCTTGACCTGATTACCCGAGTTCGATTCAGATCTCCCGAGGCCAGAGTGGCGGCTCCACGCAGCCTTCAAAGAGGTGTACAACCCGAGTCTAGAGCCCGAGGCCGTTCCGGTGGCGCATTGATCCTGAAACACAAAAGCCGAAGAATAGAGGATATAGCTACTTACCCACATTGACGTCGTCCCGAACCTCCTGTAGTGCCGTTTCTGTCCAAGTCGACGATCCTTCCCGGCCGTGGTCCAGGCTGACCCTGTGGAACAGATGCTCAACGTTAGTGCATTTACTCTCATCCAACTGCTGTTGTGGAATTAGTACTGCCACTTTCCTGTCCTTCCCTTGCTGGTTCCGGCCCGTCCTCGGAAGAGTTTCCACCTCCTGTAGTGGTGCCTCGCTTGGCTAGCCGAATCCCGATCCTGTGAGGTAGAAAACAACGATAAAGAGTACCCCCATCGAGTTCCCTGTGCCCACCCCTTTGTAAGAGACAGAACGGCCACAAGGAGTGAGGATCTGCGCCCCCTGTGTTCGAGAGTCTTTCCCCCAGTGCCATACTCGCCCACCACGGGCCTGACCTTGGTGTCCAGATACTTACCCCCCGTCCACATTTAGAGCAGCCTCCAGTTTTAGAATCATTCAAATAATAAAGTCTTTTAAATTGTTACTCTGTTGTCTGTTGTCTCTGGGCTGTGGGGTAGCTCCTCGGAAGGGCACTGCCAAGGGGTTAACGGGGAGGTCGGTTGGCGCGGTGCCACCGTATCCCCTGACCTGTGACACTTCTGTTCTCAATAAACATGGTTTATATTTACTCACCTGTTTGAGTCTTCTCTAAACCTGACAGTATGACTTTTGGAAGTAAAATTTGATTACCATATGCAGTTTTAATAAAGTTGAATTAGCTGAATATGTAATTTTTACTCTTCAAAGTGTACACTTGAAGAGTAAACAATATTGAAAAAGTATATAATTATCTAACATATGACTAAAAATTAACCACAAAACATAACATGCTAAATGGGGGATAGCAAAAAATGTATTGTCAGAATGTCGTCTCTCAGTTGCTGAATGTTGCACAGCAATGTTGCTACATCCCTGTCGCATCTTACAACTCTACGTTGTTACAATGTTGCAAGCACGTACAGTAGACAGTGATGTTGCCATAGTAGAAATGCAACATGCCACAGACATTGCCACAACGTAAATGTGTTTGCTGGGTAGGCTAGTAAGAGAAGTGCGACAGTCGGTGACGGTGTTCAGCTGCGACACCGGTTACATAATTTTTTATATTAATAAAAATTTAGTTCAGTTAGAAAACAGACACTGGAATTAAAAACTGAAGGTGCCTGCTCAGTCAATGTATTGAGCCGAACGAGAGTCTCAGCACAGATCAGCAACAGGAGTCAGATCTCATTCATCACGAGAGCGAGGATCTGACTGACAAGACCATGGTGGAAGATCCTACTTCAAAGCGCCTATTTAAGCGAGTTTGTCATTGTACTGGTTTGTTGTTGTGTTTTTCATTAAGAATAACAATGCACCCACCATTCAAGCAATTGCTGCACCCGAATTGGCGCTAATTCGATGAGCATGGGCGTTCATAACGTTCCGTGTCTACTGGCGCAGAGCATAGCGAGTGTTTTCAGTTCATTCATGTGGAAGCTCAATTTACATGGGAATTAATTGAAAACGCTTTCTTTGCTCTACAACGTTATGAATGACCGTGCACCAAATTCGCGATTTAAAAGCGAGGTGCAAAAGACATTTTGAGCATAGAATCTTTAGTACTTCTATTACTACCTCAATTACACATAGATGTTAGAGGAGATTCAGGACAAGGCCAGGACAAGCAGTCTGTCCGTGGATACGACAAGAGTGCGCAAGTGGTTTTTTCTTAATATCCAGTTCTCCTGTTGTTCAGTGTACTATTTTACACAAGATAAGGCTATTTTCGAATCTCTGCTTATTTTTATTTAGAAGCGTTCCTACTTTAAATAACAGCTGCGTCTGTAAAGTATTGCAGTTTGAATTTTATTACATTTATTTTGAGTCCTATCTCACAGGTAGGTCCTTCAGGGTCGCATGGAGAGGCAAGGTATTCAGAGCACATCAACTGACCACAGGGGTTCCTCAGGGTTCAGTGCTTGGACCCCTCCTCTTCTATGCTGAACAGGAGGGAGGGGCGAGCTAACTTGGTTTGTTTGGGATCTCGCTTCAAACACAAACAGAAGTGACGTCACCCACAATCGCTGATACAACCTTTAAGTTAGGCATCAAGTAATTTATTCTAAATAGCTACGAGATCTTATCCTTTCGCATCCTTGCTACAATGGAGGAACGCCACATTTCACTACAAACATTGTGGGACGCCATCAAACAAATCAAGACTGAAATGCTGACGCATTTTGATGCAAAAGTTGATCCTAACCAAAGCAGTCTGAGCATCATTCAAAACTCGTTAAATACTTTGGGGGGAACAAGTCAATTTGTTTGAGCAGCGCGTGGGAGCTAATGAAGACAATGTGCAGGAGTGTGTTACTCGTGTTCAACAACTGGAGAAGGACAACATTTACCTGATGGAAAAAGTTGATGACTTGGAGAACCGAAGCCGACGCTCTAATCTCCGCTTCGTTGGTGTTCCAGAGTCCGCTGAAGGCAACGATATTATTGGTTTCATGTCCCGGCTGATTCCACACCTTCTGGGGCAAGACCACTTTCCTACTCTGCCAGTCATTGAGAGAGGACTCATCGCTCTCCGACTGTCCGGCAAAGCAACAGAGCTAGCCCCAGGTCTATTATTATCAATCTTCTTAACTTCCAGGATAAGGTGAAAATCCTTCGCCTTGCCAGGATGAAACAGAAGCTGGAGTTCAACGGGTCCAACATCTCTATCTATCCGGACTTCAGTGCTGACCTGATGAAAAGGCGCCAGAGCTTTGATCCTGTCAAACGCAAGCTTCGGGAACTTGATATGAAGTACTTCATCCGTTATCCTTGCACGTTGTGCATTATTGTTGATGGTAAACAGTGGTGTTTCAGCTGCTACAAAGAAGCTGAGGCTGCCTTCATGTCCCTTTTGACTTCTCCTGGATAATGATTTTCAGAGACGCAATAAGTATAATTTCAGTTGGCATTGTTTGTTTACATCCTGCTGCCTTGAAGATGACTGTGTCACTATGGTATTACTACTGCCCCCTAGCTGTTAATTCGAAATATTGCATTTTATTTTTAATTTTTTATTTTATTTATTTATTTTAGTTTATTATTATTATTATTATTATTATTATTATTATTATTATTTATTTATTTATTATTATTTTTATTTTATTTTATTTTTTTATTATTAATGCAGACTGAGTCCTGAGCTCAATAGATGGACTTTACCATCATATTTTGGTTTACTCACAGAAATGTCTCAGAATATGGTGTCTGAAGGGTGTGGCTGTTTTGTGTCTTTTCTGTGGGGGGGTTTGTGTGTTGATGTGCCATGTGTGTAACCGTATTGCTCTAATTTGCGAACTACTGAACCTTTACAACCCTAGATTGCATCAGTGTAGTCAATTACTTTTATATATATGTTGGATAAGTGACAGAAGGTCTACTACTGGTTATTTTTGCATTTTCAATGGATGGTGCTAAAGGATTGAAAATTATTCACTTAAACATTTAACACACAAAAATTTAATTACTTTGTGTATGGGTTGCTCTCCATAAGCCTAACATTATTACACTGTCTGAATCATGGCTTAATAGTAACATCTCAGATAACAAAATAAACCTTACAAATGATGTCTTATATAGATCTGATAGGTGCTCCAGGGGTGGAGGTGTTGCGATTTACGTTTCCTCTGATTACGTTTCTGAGTTAATTATACCCACAATTGAGCCTCTATATTTTGAATTTGTCTTTGTTAAGGTAATCTTCCATACGGATAAATGTTTATATATTGGTAGTATCTATAGGCCACCCTCTTCACCTGCAGAGTCCTTTAATTGCCTGACCGCGACGATTAATTCCATTTTCTGTAGAAATGAATTTATAATATTGGGTGATTTTAATATAAATTGGTTTGATAAGTCTAACAAAGAAAAACATACTTAATAGTTTAAATTTTATGCAAATAATTAATGAGCCTACTCGAATCACCCCTAGAAGCCAATCGTTGCTTGACTGGATACTTGTTACACACCCGAACAGAATCATAAGTTCTGGTGTTATGTCTGACTGCTTTAGTGACCACTCAATTGTCTTCTGCATATGGAAAAATCAAACTTCCTAAATTGCCACCAAGACTTATCAAAATTAGACAACTGTCATGAACTGCTCCGAGACTCGAAGGTGAGATCCAAATGCAGCTTTTATTATGGGCAATCCAAAGGCGTAATCCAAAGTACAGGCAATGGGTCAAAACACAGGTAGGCAGTCCAAACAAAACAAAACAAAACAAAACAAAACAAAACAAAACAAAACAGGCAGGGGTCAGAGGCAAGAGAGTAATCCACGGAACAGGCAAGAAATGCAAAAAGCAAGAGACAGGAAACCAGGGAAAATGCTCAGAGATGCAGTGTGACACATGGAATAAATAGGCTGAAACTAACAAGATAATGAGACACAGGTGAATGTGATAATGAGTGATGATGAGTCCAGGCAGAGAATGATGGGAGATGTAGTTTGTGAGTGAAACAGTGATAGTCTGGTGTGGAGTGCCCTCTGGTGGCTCTCAAGGGCACTCCAGCTGGTGACCGTTACAACAATATAGGAAATTAAATTTAGATATATTTATTAATGATTTGACTGCTATTAATTGGGACAGATACCAATTAATACCAGATGTAGAAGATGCTTGGGACTTTTTGCATTCTGAGCTTATTGATGTTGTGGACAAACATGCTCCTTGGAGAATTACAAAGGTTAAAGGTAAACATCTTCCTTGGATCAATCATGAACTAATTAGTCTGTTTAGGCAGAGGGACAAAGCGTGGTCAACATTCCGTCAGACAAGGGATGGTGCTGATTGGGAAATATACAGGCAGTTGAGGAATTTGAGCAAGACGAAAACTCGTAATGCTAAATCAAAATACTTTAGAGAATGTCTCACTAGTGATTTTAAGAATCCTAAGCAATTTTGGAAGAAAATCAAAACTATTATTAATACATCAGATAAACACTGTATTAATCAAATAAGAGTGGCTGATGCAATACTACATGACTCTTTATCTATTTCCCAAGCATTTAATCAGCATTTCTCCTCCGTACTGTATGTTCTAACTTATTACCTAACTCTCATTTGACTACAAGCTCCTTTGGAATTACATTACACCGTTGCAGTTCTTTTTCTTTTAGAAAATTTTACCAGTTGCAGTTCAGAATGCCATTAATGATCTAAATGTTAATAGTGGTGCTGGACTTGATGGAATAGAAAATAGGTTTATTAAACTAGCTTCCCATATCCTTATGTATCCACTTGCTGATCTATTCAACATGTCTTTGTCTACATGTGAGTTACCAGCTATCTGGAATTGAGCACGCATCACACCAATCTATAAAAATGGAGATGTACTTGACCCAAACAATTATAGACCTATATCTATTATATGTTCTATTGCTAAAATGTTCTGATATGTCGAATTTTGTCCAAAACCTACTTTTGCGAATTAGTCCCTGGTTTTACACCCGATCGGAATCAAACCAGTCTAGGACAATTCTCTGGTCTCTCTAGATCAATAATTATTGAAAAAAAGTTGAACTTTTGCCTTTGGGTGGCTGTAACAGGGTCATTTAGAAAAGGGGCGTGGCAAAATACACTCAAAAGGCTATAAATCCTAAAGGAAAACTCAGAACTTCACAAAAATTGATGAGCATATGTGTCATAACATGGTGAAGAAGCATACCGAGTTTCATGGAGATCGGACCATAGGTGGCGCTACAACTGTAAAAAAAGCTTTGAAAACCATATATTTCCCTGTATTGGCTGTAAATGGACTTTTCCATCTATTATTTCAGTGGTTAAATGCTTGCTAAATAAAACTCAATGTTTTAAATGCTTATGTGCTTAAAGGCCATAAATGCTTGAACCCCGATAAATGCTGCTTGCAGCTTTAATATTTAAATGTATTTACTTCAATTATCCTCCGTATTTAAAACAGTATCTTGTACCTTATACACCAAATTATGAGGTGCGGCACTGTACTCAAGGTTATTTCTCTGTCCCGCGAGTTAAAAAAAACAATTGGCAAAAGAGCTTTTAAGTTTAAGGCTCCAGCATACTGGAATAATCTATCTAAAAATCTATATTGGAAATAAGATCAATTTCTTTACTTGGTTTGTTTAAACATGCCTTGTCTGCTCACTTTAGGATAAATTGCCTTTGTTACTAAAGACGCATACAATTTTCAGATCTACTGCGCATACCTAATGTTTATATCTGACTGTAGTTAAAAATTTACTCATACTCAACTGTTTACAACTGTCTTCTTATAGCTTGTTTGCATATGACGTCACGTCACTGCGTTGCCATGGCGCGAAATGCAGACGGAGGGCAGGAAGTAATGTGCTACATTTAGAAGCACTATAACAAACTCAAAATGCCTATGTTTTGCGTCGTTTATGGTTGCTCAAATCGATCAAACCGAGAAACCACGAGGAGTTTTTATCGTGTACCAAAAGTTGTTGTTCATAAGGGGGAAAAATGCAACAAATTGACCGAAAAACGCCGGAAAAAATGGCTTGCAAACCTAAGCCTGCGGTCGGGAGGAGCCGAATCAGAAAATGCCCGTGTGTGCAGTATTCACATGGGCATCAGTTTGGTTTGAAATGTGCTGGGTACAATGACGCATTATTATTTTTTTTCTCTTTCGTGCAGGTCATGTTTTGAAAGACTATGTCCTGTAGCTTACTAATGTAAATAAATAAAAATGTATATAAAAATGTGATGTCCGACTCGTTTTATGAAGAAGAAAGTTTTCAAAAAGCATTAGACATATGACCCACTATTCTGCTTCATAAGTAGGCCTACCATGTTGACAAAATGACATGACGTGGTTTAATGTTACAATGATTACCAAATTTCTCTCTCATATTGCTCCTCATAACCATTGAAAACGGTCAAAAAATCGAACCAAATGTCAAATTATTATGGACGTTATCTGGCGTTTCTGCTTCACATTTTCAGCAGGGCAGCGGAGCGTCTGTGGGTTGACTCCTCACGGTTCTCATGGGCTTTATAAGTCCTGAAAAAGCTTTATGGTTTAATGTAGCCTACCTAAACAACGATCACCAAATTTCTCTCTCATATTGCTCCTCATAACCACTGAAAACTGTAAAAAAAAAATCTAACCCAAAGTCCAATTATTATGGACGTTAAAGGTATAGCGGAGGATTTTTTTACTTCCGGGTGGATACCCTATACTATTGGTCCTCCTAATTGTCAATCATTCTGGTGAATCAATCAAACTTTTCAAAAAGTGGAGAGGGCGGGACTTATCTAAAATTCGGAAAGATCCTCCGCTATACCTTTAAGTTAAAAGTGGTGGGTACAAAATGACTCGTGACGAAATCTGGTGGGTACCACCGAAATCGACGCCTATGAGTATTCACTTCGTTAAAGGTGAGTTAATACAACTTATGGGGCTATGTTTGTGTAACGTACCAGTTTCCGAACTTTGTAAAGTCAAAGTAATTGTTTCTTCTTTTCTTTGAGTTTGTAAGTTACCCCTGTAACTGAAGACAAACGTAATGTTACAGGCAAATCTTTCAATTCAGTTGAAAAATCGCTCCTCTTCATAATGTAAGGATCACGTCCAACATATGTTTCAATTTTTTGTTATATCTTTCTCTTGTAATAGCGTCTAAAAATAGTAGTAGTTCGGACTTTCCTCCATCTCGTCCATTCCGCTCTTCACTTCCTGCCCTCCATCTGAATTTCGCGCGTCATCACAATCACGTGACTGCAAACCACCTATTGACCATCTTGGCCTTCTGGTGGTTTGTAATTTTTTTTGACGAATATATGCAGGTGTTGTTGTTGTTGTTGTTGTTTGTTTTTGTTTGTTTTTGTTGTTTTTTTGTTGTTTTTTGCTGTTTGTTTTGTTTTGTTTTGATTTTTCACTTCTCTGTGGTTATGTAATTATTGTGTTATATGTTGGGACCCCCTCGAAAACGAGGTGATACATCTCAAGGGGTTTATCCTAATAATAAATAAACTTTAAACTTTAGACAAATAAAAATGACGGTGTTGCTATTTTAATAAAAAAATCCCCATGTCTTGGTGAAGGGTAGACGGTGGTGAGGGAAGGGCAGGCTCTTTTAGCAAATCTGAACTTTTTAGGTAGAGATTTAAATGTTCTTAATGTGAATGGTTTTACAGGAAAAAATAACAGGTATGAGCTTTTAGAAGACTTGCAGCCCCACATGTTAGGTAGGGCTCCCCTAGTGGTGGCAGGGGATTTTAACTGTGTTTTATCAAAAAAAGATAGGAAGAGGGTAGGAGAGGATTTTAATGTCGATAAGACAACAGTTTTATTACAGGGCTTAGTAAGAGATTTTAAATCAGTCGACTGTTTTAAAAATTTGCATCAAAGAGAGGAGGGCTACACTTGGTTCAGTAGTGATGGCGCCAAAGCCTCTTGCATCGACTATATTTTCACAAGAGATTGCCCGCCAACCAATACTACAGTGACCCCCCTCTTCTTTTCTGACCACTTAATGCTGTCTTCCACCCTTTCACTATCCACGGGTGTGACGGTAGGGGGAGGGCTGTGCAAGCTGAACTGCTCCCTTTTAGAAGACGAGGATGTAGTTAAGGAATATAGGGAGCAGTTTAGCCAATTGCAGACCCTCCTAGACTTTTACGTTACACATGCACAGTGGTGGGAGATGGTAAAGGACCGGACAAGACAGTTTTTTATGAAAGTAGGAAGGGACAAGAAGAACCCTATTAGATAGAGACACATGATAGGGCTGCAAAAAAGACTACAAAGATATTTTAATCTTTTTAATAATGGCTTTGGTTTTAATGACGAAATTAAAGAGGTCAAAAAAGAAATGTCAGTTTTATCCAGTTTTCAAAGTAAAGGGGTTATTTTAAGAAGTAAAGAGAGAGATATAGAAGAAGGTGAAAAATGTACTAGGTATTTTTTTAAAAGATATTAACAAGGGGAGGGGCTATGACCAGTGTAAAAGTAGAAGGGAGGGAAGTAAAAACAACCCATGACATTTTAAAAGGGGTTGAGAATTTTTACCAGGAGCTATATAGTCGCAAAGAAGTACATGGAATCACTCTGAAGGAAGTTTTACATTTTTTAAGATTTTACCATTTACACAACCCAAAAAGCACTCAATGATTTTAAGAGGAGGAAGTCCCCGGGGGCAGATGGACTCCCCCTGGAGTTTTATCTCACCTTTTGGGATATTTTAGCTCTCAAATTATAGACTATTTTTAAAGACTTTGAGACCCTAGTTTTAGAACGGGGATAGTCTCTTTACTGTACAAAAAAGGTGACCGGACTGACTTAAAAAATTGGATTGCAAACTTTTTAGTAAAGTTTTAGCTACACGAATGTCGACCGTTTTAGAGGACGTAATCCACCCGGATCAAGCCTGCGCTGTGCCCAGAAGAAAGATAACAGACAGCTTAGTTCTGATTAGAGATGCCATCTGTTATGCGAGGGACAGAAACATTCGGCTTGTAGCCATAAATTTAGATTTTGAAAAAGCATTTGACCGAGTCTCGCACCAGTACCTCTTTCAGGTACTGCAAAAAATGGGGTTTCCAGAGAGGTTTATCGCTTGGGTGGAATTGCTGTATGAGGGCTTAGTCAGCAAAATATTTGTAAATGGGCATCTTTCCAAAGCTGTAAATATCCACAGCGGCGTCCGTCAGGGGTGTCATTTATCTCCCCTTCTGTATGTGGCTTGTATTGAGCCACTGGCACAGATCTTGAGAAGGGGTACATGGATAAAAGGACTAGACATACCTGGGACCGGCGGACTGACAGCAACGTGTATTTTATACATGGACGACATCACTCTTTTAGCCACGGACATTTTATTCATACGAAGAGCAATGGACTTGACTGACTGGTACGGTCGGGCCTCGGCCGCCAAACTCAACAGAAGCAAGTCCGAGGCCCTGCTCTTCGGACCGTGGGACGAGACAGACACAGATGGACTCGATGTAGATTTTAAGGACACAGATTTTAAGATTTTAGGAGTTAAATTCGACAAGGAAGGGGGTGGACGTGAAAACTGGGCTGACTTGCTAGGGAACGTTAGGAAAAGACTGGAGTTTTGGGGAAGGTAAAGTTTTAATTTTTAAAGCCGTCATTTTACCATAATGTCACTTGTCTGTTCTGTTTTTACCCCACCTAGGAAATTCCTGAGGAACCTATAGAGGGCGGTGTTTTATTTCCTGTGGGGGTCCAAGTGGGAAAGATTGAAGAGGGAGGTGGTCAATAGGAGACCAGAAAATGGCCCCACCTATTTTTAGGCAGCCTTTTTACCGCCTTTTACATGAGATATGCAGTGACCCCATCCAAAGAAAACAAGACAGCAGCTTTCGCACGATTTTGGATGGGGTCTTACTTAAAGCTACACTGTGTAGGATTTTCTCCCATCTAGTGGTGAAATTGTATATGACTACCAACTGAATATTACTTTCTAGCCCCTCCCATTCCGAGGGCGTTTTAATTCCTATGGTGGCCGTATTATTTCAAATCTGCCGGCAGTTGCGAGTAATCTCCCCCTCGCATTCGTCTCGGTGTCACTGAGTGTCAAAACGCGAAAGGCGAAGCTTGAATTTCCAGGTATGTCCCTCTTTGGCTGATGTATTTTCAAGATGGAGGCGCAACATGGCTTCCGCCATTCGAGCAACTCGCTCATATGTATTCTAAATGGCAGATTCTACGCTTACGAGAATACTTGAGTAGTTGGTAGAAGTAATTACAGATTAATGAGCACATATCATTTTGAAAGAACAAAGTGTTTTTTGCTAAGAATCAACTTAAAAAATTACACAGTGTAGCTTTAAGATTTTTTTTAACTTTTACCAGTAGACTTGACAACCCCTGTGTCTTTTAACCTCCCAAAAGAATACAGTTTCATAAAGCAGCATTTTTTATAAGATTTAGATATCACAGATTTAACTAACCACAAGGCTCTCTTTTGTCCAGTCCAGTCCCAGGCCTCACCCTTGGTAAACGCTGCCCACCCTGCTCTCCGGAACAGGTATATGGACTTAGCGTGGATGGTGGCCCATGAGATCCTCCCAGTCAGGGCGGTTATGCACTCCAGAGGCATGGCCAAAGACTCAACCTGCCCACGGTCCGCCCGGGTGTAATTGCCCGGAGACCATGCGACATCTGCTCTGGGAGTGCGGTGCTGCGCGGGACCTGTGGGCCAGGACCAGCCCCCTGGTTTTCCCGTGCCTGCCAGCGGGTGGGGTCCAGGTGGACTACAAGCTCGCCATCCTGGGGGTGGGTCAGGGCTTAAAGGAGCTGACATCAAAACAATTTACCTCGCTCTGGCTCACCCTCAACCATATCAAGGATGTCATCTGGACCACCGGAAAGAAACCTGCTGGTGGGGAAACGCGTACGCGTGCGAGCAACTAGTAAAATCAATGCTGCAGGAGGAGCCGGACGTCAGGGGGCTGGGGTCGCACGGAAGAGGTCCCGGCCACCACCGTACCTGGCCGCCCGTAGATGCACCCTCACCAACTCCGGCTACGGGAACAGCGGGCCAGTGGGCCGGAGGGAGGGGACCTCCGCTGGGCACTGGAAGCGCTGTGCCGGAGAGGAGTGATGGAACATTTGATAAGGACTCACCCCGGTCCTGCACAACAGACGACTTCCTCTTTTAGCATTTTATATTTATTTATTTTAAGATTGGTTTTATCCTCTAAAAAATGTTTTTGATGCATTTTAACAACACCACCACGACAAAGACTCTTTAAAATACACATGGATTCTACAAACAAAACACAAAAACAAGGACTTTGGAAACAAAACACACATACATACACAATCTTGGTTTTAATGATCCCACTGTGTGTGTTTTTTTTTTTAATTGAGAACATGATGTATTTGGTTGGTTGTAAGTTGTAAAAAATTGTGACAATAAAACTGTTCAAAAGAAGAAAAAAAAATCAGTTCTTATCAGTTTAATATCTGATACGTCCCCTACCCGGCGGGGACCATATATTAAATAGATTTTTGGATCAGGGAGATGGAATAGAGGCTTGCTCCGTCCACTCCACGCATCGACCTGGTATTGCAGTACCTCCAGGAACGGTGCATACCTATTTGGGGAAATAAGCAAGTGAAAGAGAGAATAATCATAAATTAGTAAATATATAATTTATTCTGTAAGATACACTTGTCATATACTAGGTGGCCATGATTGAATATATCATTTGTATGCAGTAGACTAAGTTGAACATCATAGATTTGATTGATTATGCTTAATTAAATATACATGTAACCAGGGCAAAAATATCCTGTAGTCATGCCGACCCGCCTCTCAGGGTTGCCAGATGCCAGCAAGGTTTTCCAGCCCAAAACCTCATCAAAAATGCGAGAATGCACAAAAAAACGCCCAATTTTTTTTTTTTTTGTGGCTTGTTTTTCGTTTAAACACATTGAAATCACTAACAAGCTTTAAAATTACCCATTTTTCAACTTAGTCTATCCGATTTTAGAAACAATATTCAATCAAATGAATGCAAAAGTAGGCTGTACCTCAGTCAGACTATTCTATTATGTTACGGAAAATAATGCGATCAACTTAGGCTATCAATGAGTCTGTTTATTGGCACTAAAAGTCGCTTGGAAGCATTTCAGTAACATAAAAACATTGAGTGGATATATGGACATAAAAAATAACCCACTTTAACATTTCAATTATTTCAAATGGCAACATGAAACATGCATATAAGGGCTGGGAGAAAAAAATCGATTCACCTAGGTTTTTTTTAATAGATTTTTTTATTACAGAATATTACAGATATTAATTCAAATGAAATTGCTTTATTTTTGCCCTTGCTTATAGATGAGGTTGACAGAAGTGATCCACTTTCGTTTCAAAAACGTTTCAGGATTAAATGTGCCGTTATAGAGCTGCACGATTCATCTTTAAAAGACTGTGATCTCGATTCAAACACCCACGCGATCTTATTCCATTTCGTCTGTCTATTAAACTTTTGACAAAATCATATCGTAACATTCAAATCTGTGTTGGCGCTGCCGCTGACCTAGAGAGTGTCATGAAACCGCAGTGTCAGTCAGCTAGCTAAGTAAGTTTGAAAACCCCAAGATCTAGTGTGTTGTTGTTTGAGGAGCGGGCGCGTGGAAGGAGGAGAGGAGTGTCTGTTGTGAGGTTAGGGGGCACGTACGTGTGTGTGTGTGTGTGTGTGTGTGTGTTTGAGTGAGTGAGTGAGACTGCTGCCTGCTGAACACTGGGTCGCAGGAAGAAGGATCCGAAGTGCCGGTGTTTCGGTAATAAAAACCCGCCGAACTGATCCGAAACCAGACCAATTTTTATCCACCCGCCCAAACCCATTTTTGCCCGCAAAATAGATTGCAAAATCTGGCAACCCTGTTTTGGATATTCTGTTTTATTTTTGAGAATGTTACAATTATTTGCATAAAGCTGAAAAGGGAAAATTAACACAAATTGATTATTGTGAGAGAGGATTTACTGAGGGGAAGAAGATACGGAAGTGTGACTATTATCTTTTATTTTGGTTTGTTTCTTTATAGAACATTGTGATTCACACCATACGTGGCGAACTCTGTTTGAAAGTGTTCCTTTTTGTTCTTTTCCTGTTGTTACTTGCTGTATAGATTTTGCTTATATATTACCTGCCCACAAACGGAAACCCCAGACACGCGTCTTTCTCATACGCGGTCGGAAATAAAGAATCCCCTTTTAGATGTTTGGTTGGGTTTGAGTTTTGTATAGTGAACACATTTGCGCGGCCACATACATAAAACCTATAGGGACATTAAAAAAAGCAAATCCACTATATCTTTCAGGCTGTATAAAAGCGACAATATTTGAAATAACATCAACACTTTCCAAAGCATACATATTTTCAAACAAACCTTAATGTTGAAATGTTATATGCATCAACTATAAATATGCTTTTGAATCAAATTAAATTTACAAAAGTGGTTTTAAATACATGATAAACATATTGCATAAAAGTGTCTACTTTAATGTTTCAAATAACTTTTGTTAAAATAAAATGTCAAAATATGGGTGAAATAATGTTCCAAAATGCAAAATTGTCATATGTTGTAATGGTCCGGACTTTGATTTTACCATTACATCTTTAAAGTGCCCCATTAAGCTGTTTTAAAGGTTTCACAATCAGTCTCTCACAACACGTTTACATGCATCTAATATAAAAAAAACACTTTCATTTTCTCATAATATACATATGACCTCATTTCTCAAAGCCTCTAAAACCACTTGGGACTGTTTCTGGGGGACGAGTCTGAGGGAAGAACAGGAGACAATGGTAAGGAGAATGCAGAAGACAAAATGTAGGCAAAATAAAGAGTGAATCCCCAGAAACAGTCCCACAGACCCAGACCCAAACCCCATCTCTACAATAATAATGAATAAAGGCTGGTTTAAAGTACTTCTTCCTGCCTATGTATTAATGCTCATAGGTAGCCTAAATGGGTTCCATTCAAACCTTAACATTAAGTATTTTACTGTTATATGTCAACAAGATTCAACAAGACATTTTCTCCTGGCTATAGCCAATGTTTAGATCTGTTGGGGTATTTATGCAAATTAGCACATACGTAATTAGATTATGCACCGTTTGTCCATGTTAACAAACAATTTAAAAAAACTTGTTATACATTTTTTGTTTGTCTTGATGTAAGTAATCAACTCAGTCATTTTCATGGTGATATCTAAAGGTGAACATTTTTACCCTATTCAAGTAAGAAAAAGAATAGGCGTATTTGGGTCTTTTTCTAAACTTTCCCCTAATGGGATTCTTCTGGACTTTTTTCCCCTTCCTCAGGACATATTGAGGATACCAAATCAGTTGAGTTTGCTTCTGTTGCAATTTATTCAAGGTTGACCCCCATTTTGGCTTAAAATGACTGGACTATAAACCTTGCAGGACAACTTGGTTGGCATTGCCTTTTCAGCATGAGAAATACACAGTGTGGCTGGTGTGTGAGCGAATGAGCTGGTTGAATTGCGTGTCTCACGGACAATGTGTGAAACTTGAGAACCCTGACTGAAAGCTTATCTCACGGCAAATGTGTGAAAGCTGGCAACATGGTGTGAACTCTGCCATAGTTGATTATGTGGCAAAAAGTATCATCGATGGGTAACTGTTCAGCAACACACACACACACACACACACACACACACACACACACACACTCTGTGGTTTGAGCGTTGCAGGGAGGTTTATGCTACTCGGAGAGAGCTATGCAGTTTGCATTAGTATTTCCACTGATCTCAATAGCAGATTTTCAGACAGGACAGACACCCACAAATAATAGCATTCCAGTAAAAGCAAACTTTACTTTCATGACAAGAGCAACAAGGATAATACAGTAGGCCTTCATGTATGCACAAAACAAATGTAAATCATTTATGTCGAACTGACAAATTTGCTTTGAAAAGAATGGTTTAATCTTACATCTTTGTTTTGCAAAATGTTTCCTTCATTGCAGTTTGCTTTGTATAAAATAAAACCTATATAAGACTGTGACATAGAGCTGCTCGATTATGGCATAAATCATAATCACGATTATTTTGGTCAATATTGTATTATTTAACATGATTACAAGTGGGCCATATGACCAAAACCTTATACAAGTAATTTATTTAACAATAGAGATATATTTATCAAACATATTTGCTGGAAATAAGGTTGCTGTGATATCTAAATTTTACAAACCGGCAAAATTTCACAGTTCTCGATACCAATTTCAATACAGTAGAATACTACACTAACTAATGTTGGTAAAAAAAAATTGTTACATTTGCATATGATTATTCATCCACGTGATACCATGTTTAACGGTACAAGACATTAGCAGAATATGAGATGGATGTGCTAGTAGCCGATCCTTGCCTAGTTTTTGAATAAATCAATCAAATAGTGTAAAATACATTTCAGAGAAAGTTTTTCTCAATCTTTTCCACTGGACAAATAGTATTTTGACCATGAGTGGATGCAGAAGATCCGGAGGGAGGACTTCAACCCGATCAAATTTTTAAATGCATATAATTTTCAGTGTATTTCACCTGTGCGTTTCTGTGCTTTCGATTACTGCGTTTATTTTGTGCAAGTGAGATGAGTAAAGATCTGTTTCATAAATATTAATAATAATCTGTCTGGTGTTTATAAGCAGCACATACAGTATTTTACTACGTGTAAAATATACACAAACTTACCTATATTAAATTGTTTGTGGTACCTACAGTTAAAAATGTAAATGTAAAATATTTGATGATAATATTGATCGAGCAATTGATGTAAGTAATGCGAAACCGGAAGTGATGATGATGATGATGATGATGATGATATATACTTTATTTATCCCGAGGGAAATTCAAGTATCCAGTAGCATACATAAATTAAACATACATTAAACATATTAAAATAAAATTAACTTATAACACAATAGCCACAATAAAACAGTGCAAATTGAGGTAAAGAGTGCAGAGGGAGGTAGAAATTATCCAATTGTCTATTGTCTATTGTCCTCCCTGCCATGAGGAGCTGTTGTACAGCCTAATGGCCAGTGGGACGAAATAGTTTTTAAATCTGTTGGTGGAGCTGGGACAGTAGTCTGCCACTGAACACACTCCTCTGCCCGATGAAGGTGTTGTGCAGAGGGTGGTGGACGTTGTCCTGTATGGAAAGCAGTTTGTCCAGGGTCCTTCTTTCTGCCACTGTCACCAGAGAGTCCAGCTCTGTTCCCACTACTGAGCCAGCTCTCCTTACCAGTCTGTCCAGTCGACCAGCATCTCTCTTCTTGCTGCTTGCCCCACAGACTGGTAAAACATCTGCAGTAGTTTTTTGCAGATGTTGAAGGGCCTTCTCAGGAAGTACAGACGGCTCTGCCCTTACCTGCAGAGAGAGTCCATATTTGCTGTCCAATCCAGCTTGTCATCCAGTAGAAGTCCCAGATATTTATAAGTCCAAGTGTCTACCCGCACACTCGCTGATCCAAAATCCAAAATGGCGGCCACGTGCAATTAGCCTATTATCATGATAAGCAATTCTCTCTGTAGTTAAACATTAAAACACAACAGGCCACAGGAAAAGTGTTCAGAAGCATGGCATCCACAACAAATATTTATATATTGAATGAATGTAAAAAAAAATTGGTAACTCCTCAGTAATGATTTCATGCAATTAAAGTGTTTAATCCCGTAATGAGAATGTCATATTTAATCTAAATTTTTATATCATAAATGAAACATAGTTTAAATCATTATTTTATTTATTTAAACTGTTATTGTGAACATGCATTGAACATGGGCTGGGGGGGGGGGGGGAGGGGGGATTCCTCGGACAGATTGTTCCGGGTAATTTAGGTGGAAACGCGGCTTATGACATTAATTTTTTTTTGCCAAAAAAAACTTTGTCCATGACGGAAAAGGCATCTGTGACTGATGTCTATTGTTAACATCAGTTGTCAACCCCAGTACCAGCTGTTAAGATCATTAACTACTCTATAGTTCTTGTTTCCTCTGATATGATCACAAGCATGACAGGCATGCTCAGGACCAAAGATGTTTGTTCTTGCAACAAAATGTTCCCTCCAGGTGAAGAACTGCCTGTACAAATCATCATTTTGGTCCAGAACCTCAAGATGTTCAGCTAGCTCTTTGGGGGAGTTGTAGTCATCCACATGGATAAAGGCACTTCCTGGTATGAATTCCTCATAGTTCTTCCTGGGTGGGCCAAGGACCACGGGAACAGTGCCGAGAGATAGAGGGTTGTACAGTTTTTCTGTAATGTAGTCTTTATGGATGGAGTTCTCAAAGGACAGGTAGAATTTACAGCTGGACACCACATCTGAATAATCTTTAGCACTAATACGCCCGTTGGAGTGATTTCCGTAGGTTTCTATACTAATGTGTTCTTTTAACTCTTCGTAGTATTTTGACCGCTTAAAGTCTGAGTTCCAGTTACTTACAATCCAGCAAACAAGTTTATTCTTATGCGGGATTTCATCATGTTTCTTTCCACCAGTGTTCTCTGAGATTCGCCCGTAAGGGACCATGATGTCTGAGTCTTGTCTGTAAGTCATGGTCAGATTAAACAGATTGTTTAGATTTGACCGCTGTCCTGAGTTACTGGGAGATTCCATGTTCATCCAGACCCATTTCTGGAATGGAGGTCGTGGCAGTTTCGGCATGTTGGACAAGTCCTCATTGATGTCTCTGTGATGAAATAAAACGCCATGTGCTTTGTTAAACTGACTCTTGTTGACTGTCAAGTGGCAGCCGTGGATGTTGTACATTGAACTACAGAGTCCTAAATCAAACGGATGCCCAAAAGGCCACATCCAGATCAGGAGAATGGTGTCTAGATCGCCTCCCTGCGATGAAGCCGCTTCTGTTTGTGTTAACTGGTGTCTGAGAGAGGTGAAGTTCACCATACAGGTGTTGTTCACTATTTGGATTTGATTTGGCGTCTTAAGAGCATTGATGCAGATGTTTCCGCAGACATCATGTTTGGGAACGGCTGGACAGTTTAACCAGTTTACTGTCAACTTAAAGCACACGTAGAATATTGCTGAGACCAAAGCCACTTTGATGAAGAGGTTCTTATAGGATCTGGAGATGTTTTGGCACATCTTTGACCTTCTGTGGAGAGAGCATGAGTAAGTGCTGGTGTTTAAATATATTTCTAGATTTGTGTCATAACTGCTCTGATTAGCTCTATAATTCATATCTTAGGAAGAATTTTTTTTTTCATAACCCATGAAAGGCTACTTAAGGGCACATGGTTTCAAGGACACAGATATAACCCAGGTTGCAATTATTTTTTATTGCTTTAATTAGGACCAAAAATGGGCAATAAAACGCATTTTTTTCACATCCTTACAAGTGTTTTTTAATGGAACTTTTTAGGGTTACTTTTGAGTGTGTGTGTGCACTTAAATCTTGCACTTAAGCAAGGTTACTACAGATTACACATTGAGTTGACAGATTGAACGTTCTTGTTTTTCCTTTTTTTTTTTACTTCAAGATCTGAGGTGAATTATCCATTGGTGCTTTCAGTACGGCTACAAATGGAACACTAAATGATGTACTAAATTATACATTTAGACATTACTGTTGCACTTAAGAAACATAAATGGTAAACACACCAATAGCGGAGCGAAACATTGCTGCTTGTTTGAACCTTGTTCGAGTTCGGTGCAGAGTTCTCCGATGCCAGCCACAAATGTCTCTAAGTCAGATAAAACTGTGCTGATATTCTCAACACTGATGCGTAAAACAGGGGAAACACGGCGTCATGTACATCAATCCAGTTAGAATGCTTTTCAACCCACAAATTTACTATGGATTACTGTAGTAACACTAACTGTAATCATGGTATTGTGGCAGAAATGTAGCAAATACATATTGAATTGTATTATGTTATTGTCAGGGTCCTGTCCATGTCTCTGTTCAACGTTTCTTTGTTTGTCTTGTGTCTGAGCACATGGCTCTGTCTACGATGATGCGGCCCCTCTGTCTGTCTGGATGATCCCCTGCCACAGTGGGAGATGGAGCAACTGAGGACTTTGGAGTCGAGTCCGCTCAAGTCACCCCAGAGTCAGTCGAGTCCGCTCAAGTCACTCCAGAGTCAGTCGAGCCCTCTCAAGTCACCCCAGAGTCAGTCGAGTCCGCTCAATTCATCCCAGAGTCAGTCGAGTCCGCTCAAGTCATCCCAGAGTCAGTCGAGTCCGCTCAATTCACTCCAGAGTCAGTCGAGTCCTCTCAAGTCATCCCAGAGTCCGTCGAGTCCGCTCAATTCATCCCAGAGTCAGTCGAGTCCGCTCAAGTCACCCCAGAGTCAGTCAAGTCCTCTCAAGTCACCCCAGAGTCTGTTGTGTCCGCTCAAGTCACCCCAGAGTCCGTTGTGTCCGCTCAATTTACCCCAGAGTCCGTCGAGTCCACTCAAGTCACCCCAGAGTCCGTCGAGTCCTCTCAAGTCACCCCAGAGTCTGTTGTGTCCGCTCAAGTCACCCCAGAGTCAGTCGAGTCCTCTCAAGTCACCCCAGAGTCAGTCGAGTCCTCTCAAGTCACACCAGAGTCAGTCGAGTCCGCTCAAGTCACCCCAGAGTCAGTCGAGTCCGCTCAAGTCACCCCAGAGTCTGTCGAGTTCTCTCAAGTCACCCCAGAGTCAGTCGAGTTCTCTCAAGTCACACCAGTCAGTCGAGTCCGCTCAAGTCACCCCAGAGTCAGTCAAGTCCGCTCAAGTCACCCCAGAGTCTGTCGAGTTCTCTCAAGTCACCCCAGAGTCAGTCGAGTCCGCTCAAGTCACACCAGTCAGTCGAGTCAGCTCAAGTCACCCCAGAGTCAGTCAAGTCCTCTCAAGTCACACCAGAGTCCGTCGAGTCCGCTCAAGTCACCCCAGAGTCAGTCGAGTCCGCTCAAGTCACCCCAGAGTCTGTCGAGTTCTCTCAAGTCACCCCAGAGTCTGTCGAGTTCTCTCAAGTCACCCCAGAGTCCGTCGAGTCCGCTCAATTTACCCCAGAGTCAGTCGAGTCCGTTCAAGTCACCCCAGAGTCCGTTGAGTCCGCTCAATTTACCCCAGAGTCCGTCGAGTCTACTCAAGTCACCCCAGAGTCCGTCGAGTCCTCTCAAGTCACCCCAGAGTCTGTTGTGTCCGCTCAAGTCACCCCAGAGTCAGTCGAGTCCTCTCAAGTCACCCCAGAGTCAGTCGAGTCCTCTCAAGTCACACCAGAGTCAGTCGAGTCCGCTCAAGTCACCCCAGAGTCAGTCGAGTCCGCTCAAGTCACCCCAGAGTCTGTCGAGTTCTCTCAAGTCACCCCAGAGTCAGTCGAGTTCTCTCAAGTCACACCAGTCAGTCGAGTCCGCTCAAGTCACCCCAGAGTCAGTCAAGTCCTCTCAAGTCACACCAGAGTCCGTCGAGTTCTCTCAAGTCACCCCAGAGTCAGTCGAGTCCGCTCAAGTCACCCCAGAGTCTGTCGAGTTCTCTCAAGTCACCCCAGAGTCTGTCGAGTTCTCTCAAGTCACCCCAGAGTCCGTCGAGTCCGCTCAAGTCACTCCAGAGTCAGTCGAGTCCTCTCAAGTCACCCCAGAGTCCGTCGAGTCCGCTCAAGTCACCCCAGAGTCCGTCGTGTCCGCTCAATTTACCCCAGAGTCTGTCGAGTCCGCTCAAGTCACCCCAGAGTCAGTCGAGTCCGCTCAAGTCACCCCAGAGTCAGTCGAGTCCGATCAAGTCACCCCAGAGTCTGTCTAGTTCTCTCAAGCCACCCCAGAGTCAGTCGAGTTCTCTCAAGTCACCCCAGAGTCCGTCGAGTCTGCTCAAGTCACCCCAGAGTCTGTCGAGTTCTCTCAAGTCACCCCAGAGTCCGTCAAGTCCGCTCAAGTCACTCCAGAGTCAGTCGAGTCCTCTCAAGTCATCCCAGAGTCCGTCGAGTCCGTTCAATTCACCCCAGAGTCAGTCGAGCCCGCTCAAGTCACCCCAGAGTCAGTCGAGTCCGCGCAAGTCACCCCAGAGTCCGTCGAGTCCGTTCAATTCACCCCAGAGTCAGTCGAGTCCGCTCAATTCACTCCAGAGTCAGTCGAGCCCTCTCAAGTCACCCCAGAGTCAGTCGAGTCCGCTCAATTCATCCCAGAGTCAGTCGAGTCCGCTCAAGTCATCCCAGAGTCAGTCGAGTCCGCTCAATTCACTCCAGAGTCAGTCAAGTCCTCTCAAGTCATCCCAGAGTCAGTCGAGTCCGCTCAATTCATCCCAGAGTCAGTCGAGTCCGCTCAAGTCACCCCAGAGTCAGTCAAGTCCTCTCAAGTCACCCCAGAGTCTATTGTGTCCGCTCAAGTCACCCCAGAGTCCGTTGTGTCCGCTCAATTTACCCCAGAGTCCGTCGAGTCCACTCAAGTCACCCCAGAGTCCGTCGAGTCCTCTCAAGTCACCCCAGAGTCCGTTGTGTCCGCTCAAGTCACCCCAGAGTCAGTCGAGTCCTCTCAAGTCACCCCAGAGTCAGTCGAGTCCTCTCAAGTCACACCAGAGTCAGTCGAGTCCGCTCAAGTCACCCCAGAGTCAGTCGAGTCCGCTCAAGTCACCCCAGAGTCTGTCGAGTTCTCTCAAGTCACCCCAGAGTCAGTCGAGTTCTCTCAAGTCACACCAGAGTCAGTCGAGTCCGCTCAAGTCACCCCAGAGTCAGTCCAGTCCGCTCAAGTCACCCCAGAGTCTGTCGAGTTCCCTCAAGTCACCCCAGAGTCAGTCGAGTCCGCTCAAGTCACCCCAGAGTCAGTCGAGTCCGCTCAAGTCACCCCAGAGTCTGTCGAGTTCTCTCAAGTCACCCCAGAGTCTGTCGAGTCCGCTCAAGTCACCCCAGAGTCAGTCGAGTCCGCTCAAGTCACCCCAGAGTTAGTCGAGTCCGCTCAAGTCACCCCAGAGTCCATTGTGTCCGCTCAAGTCACCCCAGAGTCCGTTGTGTCCGCTCCAAGCGGCAACCTCCCCGTCTCTCTCTTGAAACCAACACGGAAGTGAGTTAAACTGCAATTCATTGACTGGCCGCTTGGGCTGGCTGCAGAAGTGAGTCAAATCTGTATCTCCCTCATGTTAAAATTACCAACTTTACAGCAGAAAAAAATATGTTTACAGCCTGGATCTCTATGTGGCTTTGGTCTATACAGCTAATTTTGCCCTTCATAACAACTGTGCGGGGGGTGAATTATTTTATAACTCGTCCGTTTAGTTGATTAATATTTAAATTTAAGGGTGTGGCCAAGCCACTTGAGTGACAGATGGATTGCCGCTGTCCGTACTAGCCGTCACTTCACCTCAGCAAATGTTAGCTGCTGAACTTGCCATCTCTGCAGTGTTTGTGCTTTTTTTTCGGGATTATTTCATATAATTTAATACTTGGGTACAAAGCCCATGTCTATGGGTTCCGTCGTTATCGTTCGAGAGAACAACCAGCGCTGTA
This sequence comes from Squalius cephalus, assembly GCF_949319135.1. Classification (NCBI taxonomy): domain Eukaryota; kingdom Metazoa; phylum Chordata; class Actinopteri; order Cypriniformes; family Leuciscidae; genus Squalius; species Squalius cephalus. The sequence goes on from NC_137129.1 coordinate 44,888,781, forward strand.
TTTCAGTTGTTTTCCTCCATGAACCTGCACTTATGGATGTCTGACAATTTTGTTGCTTTTTGGGGTTTTCAAATTTAAAACGTCAATAAATGCTCGTTCGTTCTGCTCTCACGGAACAGATGGATTATAATATGCTTATGTACCGTCAGATGAAATCATGCAGGCGTCGGCGCTTTCTCCGTCCATGCAGTAAATGCACATGAATGAGCGCGGATTTTCTAGCGCATTTACTTGCACTTCAAAGGCAATATATCTATGGTTTAACCCATTTGAGAGACGGCCAAAATCAGAATTTAAAATGGACTGAATAAGCTCTCTACGAACTTGAGCAATGCCGCGCTGACGGACCATGAAAGAGTGACGGACATGTATGCACATAAATCACTGTCACACACAAACACTCTCTAAGTAATACACAGTCTCACTTGTAGCCATGTCTTTTAACTATTATAATATTTCGAAGGGCAAAAATAGGAACGTTTAATTGGCTTTACATCATCAGCTAACTCGATCACGTCGAGCTAGGTGATTTCAGATAGCCAGGCCAGGCTCCTCAGCTCCACTCACGCCCCCCCGCCTGTTTGCCTATTTTCTGTTATCCGGGAGTGACGCAAGGCCAAGATGGCGACGGCCGGCTCCGCCCACTTTAGGCTTCAAAAATGCTCTTCAGAAACCTACGGGTGACGTCACGGACACTACGTCCATATTTTTTTACAGTCTATGGTCCGCTCAATTTACCCCAGAGTCAGTCGAGTCCGCTCAAGTCACCCCAGAGTCCGTTGAGTCCTCTCAAGTCACCCCAGAGTCCGTTGTGTCCGCTCAAGTCACCACAGAGTCAGTCGAGTCCTCTCAAGTCACCCCAAAGTCAGTCAAGTCCTCTCAAGTCACACCAGAGTCCGTTGAGTCCGCTCAAGTCACCCCAGAGTCAGTCGAGTCCGCTCAAGTCACCCCAGAGTCTGTCGAGTTCTCTCAAGTCACCCCAGAGTCTGTCGAGTTCTCTCAAGTCACCCCAGAGTCCGTCGAGTCCGCTCAAGTCACTCCAGAGTCAGTCGAGTCCTCTCAAGTCACCCCAGAGTCCGTCGTGTCCGCTCAATTCACCCCAGAGTCCGTCGAGTCCGCTCAAGTCACTCCAGAGTCAGTCGAGTCCTCTCAAGTCACCCCAGAGTCCGTCGTGTCCGCTCAATTTACCCCAGAGTCTGTTGAGTCCGCTCAATTTACCCCAGAATCAGTCGAGTCCGCTCAAGTCACCCCAGAGTCAGTCGAGTCCACTCAAGTCACCCCATAGTCTGTCTAGTTCTCTCAAGCCACCCCAGAGTCAGTCGAGTTCTCTCAAGTCACCCCAGAGTCCGTCGAGTCTGCTCAAGTCACCCCAGAGTCTGTCGAGTTCTCTCAAGTCACCCCAGAGTCCGTCAAGTCCGCTCTAGTCACTCCAGAGTCAGTCGAGTCCTCTCAAGTCATCCCAGAGTCCGTCGAGTCCGTTCAATTCACCCCAGAGTCAGTCGAGCCCGCTCAAGTCACCCCAGAGTCAGTCGAGTCCGCGCAAGTCACCCCAGAGTCAGTCGAGTCCGCTCAAGTCACCCCAGAGTCAGTCGAGTCCGCTCAATTCACTCCAGAGTCAGTCGAGCCCTCTCAAGTCACCCCAGAGTCAGTCGAGTCCGCTCAATTCATCCCAGAGTCAGTCGAGTCTGCTCAAGTCATCCCAGAGTCAGTCGAGTCCGCTCAATTCACTCCAGAGTCAGTCGAGTCCGCTCAAGTCATCCCAGAGTCCGTCGAGTCCGCTCAATTCATCCCAGAGTCTATTGTGTCCGCTCAAGTCACCCCAGAGTCCGTTGTGTCCGCTCAATTTACCCCAGAGTCCGTCGAGTCCACTCAAGTCACCCCAGAGTCCGTTGAGTCCTCTCAAGTCACCCCAGAGTCCGTTGTGTCCGCTCAAGTCACCCCAGAGTCAGTCGAGTCCTCTCAAGTCACCCCAGAGTCAGTCGAGTCCTCTCAAGTCACACCAGAGTCAGTCGAGTCCGCTCAAGTCACCCCAGAGTCAGTCGAGTCCGCTCAAGTCACCCCAGAGTCTGTCGAGTTCTCTCAAGTCACCACAGAGTCAGTCGAGTCCGCTCAAGTCACCCCAGAGTCAGTCAAGTCCGCTCAAGTCACCCCAGAGTCTGTCGAGTTCTCTCAAGTCACCCCAGAGTCAGTCGAGTCCGCTCAAGTCACCCCAGAGTCAGTCGAGTCCGCTCAAGTCACCCCAGAGTCTGTCGAGTTCTCTCAAGTCACCCCAGAGTCAGTCGAGTCCGCTCAAGTCACCCCAGAGTCTGTCGAGTTCTCTCAAGTCACCACAGAGTCAGTCGAGTCCGCTCAAGTCACCCCAGAGTCAGTCAAGTCCGCTCAAGTCACCCCAGAGTCTGTCGAGTTCTCTCAAGTCACCCCAGAGTCAGTCGAGTCCGCTCAAGTCACCCCAGAGTCAGTCGAGTCCGCTCAAGTCACCCCAGAGTCTGTCGAGTTCTCTCAAGTCACCCCAGAGTCTGTCGAGTCCGCTCAAGTCACCCCAGAGTCAGTCGAGTCCGCTCAAGTCACCCCAGAGTCAGTCGAGTCCGCTCAAGTCACCCCAGAGTCCATTGTGTCCGCTCAAGTCACCCCAGAGTCCGTTGTGTCCGCTCAATTTACCCCAGAGTCAGTCGAGTCCGCTCGAGTCACCCCAGAGTCCGTTGAGTCCTCTCAAGTCACCCCAGAGTCCGTTGTGTCCGCTCAAGTCACCCCAGAGTCAGTCGAGTCCTCTCAAGTCACCCCAAAGTCAGTCAAGTCCTCTCAAGTCACACCAGAGTCCGTCGAGTCCGCTCAAGTCATCCCAGAGTCAGTCGAGTCCGCTCAAGTCACCCCAGAGTCTGTCGAGTTCTCTCAAGTCACCCCAGAGTCTGTCGAGTTCTCTCAAGTCACCCCAGAGTCCGTCGAGTCCGCTCAAGTCACTCCAGAGTCAGTCGAGTCCTCTCAAGTCACCCCAGAGTCCGTCGAGTCCGCTCAAGTCACCCCAGAGTCCGTCGTGTCCGCTCAATTTACCCCAGAGTCTGTCGAGTCCGCTCAAGTCACCCCAGAGTCAGTCGAGTCCGCTCAAGTCACCCCAGAGTCAGTCGAGTCCGCTCAAGTCACCCCAGAGTCTGTCTAGTTCTCTCAAGCCACCCCAGAGTCAGTTGAGTTCTCTCAAGTCACCCCAGAGTCCGTCGAGTCTGCTCAATTCACCCCAGAGTCTGTCGAGTTCTCTCAAGTCACCCCAGAGTCCGTCAAGTCCGCTCAAGTCACTCCAGAGTCAGTCGAGTCCTCTCAAGTCATCCCAGAGTCCGTCGAGTCCGTTCAATTCACCCCAGAGTCAGTCGAGCCCGCTCAAGTCACCCCAGAGTCAGTCGAGTCCGCGCAAGTCACTCCAGAGTCTTTCGAGTTCTCTCAAGTCACCCCAGAGTCCGTCGAGTCCGCTCAAGTCACTCCAGAGTCAGTCGAGTCCTCTCAAGTCATTCCAGAGTCCGTCGAGTCCACTCAATTCACTCCAGAATCAGTCGAGTCCGCTCAATTCACCCCAGAGTCAGTCGAGTCCGCTCAAGTCACCCCAGAGTCAGTCGAGTCCGCTCAATTCACCCCAGAGTCCGTCAAGTCCGCTCAATTCACCCCAGAGTCAGTCGAGTCCTCTCAAGTCATCCCAGAGTCAGTCGAGTCCGCTCAATTCACCCCAGAGTCAGTCGAGTCCGCTCAATTCACCCCAGAGTCAGTCGAGTCCGCTCAAGTCACCCCAGAGTCTATTGTGTCCGCTCAAGTCACCCCAGAGTCTGTCTAGTTCTCTCAAGCCACCCCAGAGTCCGTCGAGTCTGCTCAAGTCACTCCAGAGTCAGTGGTCCCGAGGCCAGTGGTCCCAGAGGACTAGAGTCAGGAGAGCTCAAACCCTTAGTCAAACCCTTAGACTCGATATAGTTCCTTTTTTACTATGGGACTGAGGTGCAATGCTTGTGGTTATCATGATGTACAAATATGGAAGACAAATTTGAATAAGAGTAGAGTTCTAACTCAAAGTATTTATATTGTAAATACAAATAAAGTTAGGTTGTTACAGTTTTTACAAATAATTAATGTTTTAATAATGAAAATAAATTTACATCCGCATCTCAGGGACTGTTTACACGACACTGTTTTCAACTAAAACCTTTGTTTTGTCTGTACATTTACAATGCCGTTTTGGTGGTCTGAAAACCAAACTTTTGAAAACGATACGGGCATGCACGTGTATTAGTCTTTCTTTACAAAGAAACCACTGGCCTGTGGTCTATAATGTTGTCATCTGTACAAAGATAAAACTCTTCCATTTTTACTACATCGTTGTCATGTAAACATACCCTCAAGCTACTGTGAAATATGCAGTTCCAAGAGGAAAAAACACGTAATATTAGTAATTAATATTATCATTGATAATTAATTATTGTTGCTACTACCAAACCAGGTGGTAGTGCCACCGTATTGGTGCTACTGTTAGTCTGGGCCCTGACATGATCCTTCAGAAATCATTCTAATATGCGGATTTGCTGCTCAAGAAATATTTCTGATTATTATCAATGTTGAAAACTGTTTTTGCTGCTTCATATTTTTGTGGAAACCATGACATAAATTCTTTCAGGATTCTTTGATGAATATAAATTTCTAAAAAGCTAAATGTATTAATCTTTTGTTACATTATAAGTGTATTTATTGTCACATTTGATCAGTGTATCCTTGCTGAATAAGTATTCATTTATTACAGTAATTATTTATTTATTTTTTCTTCAGAGTTACAGTAAATTTGATGATATTTTTGAGGTTTTAGTATTAAATGAGGAGCTACATAAGAACTTATGGAGACTCACCTGTGATGTTCTGTCAGATAATCCCAGTCTTAAATCATCTTTCGTTACAATCCCAGTACAAGTTCTTTATACTCCAGAAATACAACAAAAATGCTGCAATTGTCAATGAGTGATAGATTTACAATAGATCTTCTCAGCTCTTAATCCCTCCCACAGCTTTGCATCACATTCACCACAGATGAAACATGGAAAAAATGATAACCTACAAATAACAACTGACGAAAAAAATATTTTTTAATATTACTGAATGAACCTAAATCCAATTTTTATTTGTTTATTATTGTATTACGTTCACTCTGCTTATGTTTGTAAAATGAAAGTTAACTTAATCCTTTTGTGTTTGGACTGCATGAATAATGAATGCATTAACTAAAACTAGGCAGCCTTGGATGTGTTAGTTTGTGTTTTTGAGGTAGAACAGGAAAGAAATAGGTAAGTAGGAATAGGAAAGAACAATTATTGATAAATGCACAGTAAAGTTAGAAAATAAAGAGGCAGGAGGGGTTTTTTTGTGTGGTTTTGAGCTGCAGAAGTAGAGCTTGTGTGGTTAGTCTGTAGAATGGTGTCGTGACAGACAGTGGTGAATTCAGTTTCTATCAAAGAGAAGATGAAATAAATAACTTTACTTTTTCATTGCATTTGCATGCTAAAAAGTAAGTTAACAGGGAACAGTTTGTTTTTATACTATGTTGGGCAAAATGGTACAATTAGAGACAATTACATTTAGACAACAATATTTTCGAAATCTAGTGTGATTGCAAATGTGTCTATGCCAAGACTTGGCATTGGTGGTTTCTGAAAGTGCGTCACTGAGTATCTGGGCAATGCAGTTCAGTTTGGGCAAAATAAAAGTTTTTATTTGAATTTTGTTTTATTAAATAAAAAACACAATGTTTAAGATCTGAGTAAGAGATGGCAGACTAAATCAGTCAACCTGCAGAATCTGATGAATGTTAACCAACTCAACATTTGTGAAACTGAGGAACTGAAACTGTGTTCCTCCGTGTGTATCTGATGACGGGGTTGTACGGTGTGTGGATCATGGTGGTGTAGTTCACAGCAGGAAATTGTCCATCAACCAGATCAAAGTCGTACAGTCTCAGCATTGTCGACCAGATTGTTTTTATCTGCACGTAGGCGAAGTTTTCTCCAATGCAACGATGACGACCTGTGAAAGATCACAAGCACTGTTAACATCTCAGCCGTGCCTTTACTGAAGGTTTTACTGTGGTTCTGCTGACATTAATGTGACACACAAACACATTTCACATCAATCCTTAACTTATATCATGATACCAATATATAGTCACGGCAGTAAACCTTTAATAAACAATAACTCAAAGTAAAAAACAATCAGGAGATTATCAACACGAAAAACCACAGAAATTTAATTAAAAAAGTAAAAATAAAACATTGCATAGTCTTCATTGTATGATTTAATTATTGATTCTTATTAAAGCTACAAAAGTTAAGACAATAGCAGTGAGTGATTTTGTCGCTTAGGATAAAACGTTTGCTAAATGCATTAATGTAAATGTAATGATTTTCTTTTGTTGTTTGATTTATATTAACATTAACAACGCTGCTGTCCTCTTAGAAACCTAAGGCACAGATGAAATATATTGACACGCATCTTATTTTCCCCAACTGTTTACGTTCACTTAAAGTGTAAAATATACTTTGTTACGTTGTTACGTTTTGTCTGTTGTGGTTTCTGCTGTTGTCTTCTCCTCCTTTAGGATTGGTCCTGGACATAATGAGAAGCTGTTGCTGGTTGGACCAGAGAAGAGGCCTGGACTATAAATTCCCCAGAATTCCTCTGGATGGAGCTCTCTGCCTCTTTGACTGCACTTGTTGTTGTGCTGTGTGTTAGCTGGTGAACATGTAGCACAATAGCTTGTGATTGCTGTGCTCCTCTTTATGTTAACAGTGCTGTTAGCCACTTGTGATACAGTGTGATCTGTTCGTGCCTTAACGATCCCACCTGTAAAAGTGTACTTATTTTGGGAAGCAGGAGGGGGTGAGTGCCTTATTTTTCTTTGTAGGCCAAAAGGCCGTTACTTTTTCTCCTGTTTTTGGTTAGATAAGGAGATAGGGTACGTTATTGTATGTTTTGTTTCATTTATTTTATGATTCATAGGGAAGTTAGTTTTTTGTGGGAAAGTTAGTTTCTGTTTGTGTATTGTTTTGGCATTAGCTCACCCCTGAAGATTTTTGCTTGATTCTTTCTTTTCAAGAGATTGTTTTGTAAAATGTGAAGTACACCGCTCTGAAGACAAACAAGAGAGCAGGAAAAGACAATAAAAAAAGTCTAACTAATAAGTACTGTTTTGTTGTTTGTTACATCCCTGACCTAGACCAGGGACCGTAACATAAATTGGGGGCCTCGTCCATTGCATATCAATGAAGGTAGTTGATATTAGTTATACAAGCATTTGTTGCCTGGTCATTTTTCTTTGGTGCGTGACGAATTTGAGGAGTATAAGCATGGAATTTGATTTAATGTCGTTTACGTTGTCTCCACGGAGGAATTTAATAAGTGTCGTAAAGCTGATTTGTTACAAATTGCAGATTTCTTTCATATTGTTGTTCATAGGGAGGGGCCAAAATGATTGCACTGTAAGAGAAAATTACATCCCCAAGTCCAAAATTTCTAGTAACTGATAACAAACATCTAAATTTTTCAATTAGTCTGACATATTATTTCTCATTGAGCCAATGTTAACAGACTATTGCAACAAGAATTGCACTTGGGCCAATTTAAAAATTTAGATGTGACCAGTCACTAGAAAATTTTGACTTGGAGGGGTTAGAATTTTTTTACAGTGTGGTTAAAGAAGAGTTTCATAGCAAACTGATGGAGGCTAGAATATTGCCAGATGAATCTGTGGAAGGAGTAACAGGGAAGGGTGCTGAAGCAGCAGTAGATGGAGATACCTTTCCTTTTTCTAGCATAGATCCTAGTCATCCTCGATTTGATCCTATGCTAGCTATTAAATTGAAGGAGTTGGACCTGCAGTTAAAGAAACAGGATTATGACGCGCAGCTTCTTCATTTTCAGACTCTTGAGTTAGAGGCTGATAATACATTTAAATTACGCAGTTTGGAATTGCAAGCCAGATCGTCACCTGATGTGCCTGTGCCCAGATCTAGACCACCATCTCCTCGTTTGCCAGGGAATGTTCACAGAATCAAAGTCCACCCGCTACCTCTTCTGTTGGTGCGTCTGCGACCAGCTTTGATGCGAGTAAATGCGTTACACTTGTTCCTCCTAGAGAGACGGAGGTAGACTCCTATTTCGTTGCTTTCGAACGCATAGCAGCTACATTACGCTGGCCAAAAGAGTTGTGGTCGCTGCTATTGCAGTGTAAATTAGTGGGTAAAGCTCAGGAAGTGTGTGCAGCTTTACCTATTGAGCAAAGTTTGAATTACTATCCTGTTAAAGCTACTGTTTTGAAGAGCGTACGAATTAGTACCTGAAGCTTATCGCCAGAAATTCAGGAACCATCAGAAAATTATTATTAATGACAAATGGTGTGCAGCAAGCAGAGTTACAACATTTGAGCAATTACGTGAACTCTTGTTGCTAGAGGATTTTAAAAGTTGTGTTTCAGAGAACATTGTTGTGTATCTGAGCGAACAGAAGGTCTTGTCCATGACTAATGCCGCTGTTTTGGCAGATGAACTTGTGCTCGCGCACAAAACTGTTTTTACTCCGTCTGTGTGTAGAGAGAAACACGGTTCATCTGTTGAGTTTCCTGTGAGGAACAGCTCGAGGTTTTTTTTTTTTTTTTTTTTAAGGTAAGGGTAAAGGAAAAGGAGAGAATAGAGAAGCAGCTTCGAGTGTGTTTTTCGCATAGACTGTAAAAAAATATGGACGACGCCCCTTCGCTCTCTTCCATTGGTGAGAACTGAAGCCGCCAGAGTCCCGATATGGCGCTGACATATTGGAACTTGAGTCTGCGCAGTAGCGATTTCGGGACCAGACCTGCGCAGTAGCGAGCAGGAAGTAAAGCCGCGAGATCAACGCTCCGCCCTCACTCTCGCAGAATGCACTCAGGGAGAGTGGATTCTGCACACTTTTTTAAAAATTGATTGCAGTACGACAAGAGGCTTGTTAAAATAAAGCAAATACAATCTCCTCAGTCCTCCGAAGATCCCGAAAAAAATGTCCGTTGGTGCTTCAGTGACTACTTCGCTCGGAGAACCTGTCAATCACAGCTGTCAATCATGACGTTACACCACCGCATCACGTAACTAGCTAAAAACCAACTTATTTTGGAAACAGATACTAGAACTTACATCAGCGTGATAAAAACGACAGCAAATGAAAGAAACCACCTTTGGAAAAAAGATATTTGAAGTGTAATTTAATTGTTTAGTTGGTCTCGCGTCCCGTTGAATAACATGGGGAGGCGGGGCTTATGACCTATACTAGGACCAGTCACCGGGGGGCGATCGAGACGTTTTGGCTTCACTTTTCAGGGCTTGTGCGGCACGCTTGGTTTTTCGTAATACAAATGTGGCTCGTGAGGGAGAGAGGCGCGTTTGTTTTTTCTGTCGCGAGCCAGGACATTTGATTGCGGATTGTAAGCGCTGGGGCCATCCTTAAAAATATCTTGGTTTGCGTAACAGCAAAAAAAAAAAAAAAAGGTCGGTTGGTCGGTCTATATTTTTTTTTTCGAGAGTCGATGTAAAAAAAAAATGTACAATTTTGGTCAAATTTGCATATCGGGACTTCACTGACAGTTTTCCAGAACTTCGTGCTATATATATATATATATTAAATAACAATTAGAAAACCTGTATAAACTGAACACCAAAGAATAATATTATAGCGGTAATATTATAGGCCTATTCATGTAACGGGAGCGCTGCCAATAACGCACCTAAGCTGTCAGAATTGGGAAAAGTGATGATTATTAGTATATGTCAAATATATCAAGGAGACATTTCAATTGTTTATTAATAAACAAGTGTTTTCTGTGTCAAAGATGAAGTTGACGATGCTGACGCGATCTTCGCAGTAGCCTAGTGAACGCGCCAGAGAGAAATGCACATTTCATTACATAAGCAGAGAGCAGTCTGTTTTCTTTCGTTTTGAATTGTTTTGTTTAAAAGTGTACATTTCATGCTTTTTATATATATAGGCCTATATATATGTCTCAGGTCTGTGAGGCAAGTAGCTTATACGCTGAGTTTCGGTTCATTTAAGAGACCAGCTCCAGTTCACGCGCCGGCGACTCCGTGTCCTGATTATATTGCCTTATTTAGCCTACCTCTTATTTATTAAATACATGAAAATGGTTGATGAAACATTGATCAAAATTAAGATACAATTAATACAAAACGAAATTCAGTTTAAAGACAGACTTTCTACAAAAACAAACTTAATGAAGTGGTTAAAATCATGTCTGCCTACTCAATTTGTCTTCCGATATTTTCGGGATCATCTTATCTTATTCATGCTATTCACTTTTCATATAATCAACATGAAATTTAAAAAATAAATATTATTTTATTTAAACATGAATATGAAACTAAATCGTTTTTTAATGACTGTGGGCTACAACACAGGCCTATTAGACAGTAGCCTACAGAGAAATTTACTGTCGGAGCGTTGCCGGTGATGTGGGGGGAGAGATACAATTTTCGATCAATCATCGAATTTTATTTTGCTTGATATGCCCATTATTAATATTTGGTGTTTTAAATGCCTGTTTGAGATCTCTGTGAAGTTTTAATTGCCGCTTTTAGAGCGGTCAAGTCCGTAACATTGTTTCTTCCTCATAAATGCGAACACGAAAAATAAAATAAAATGAATAGGCTATAAATTATGTTCTGTGGAGAGCCAATCCCTCTTCATCCGGTGGGTATAATAGCCTACTTTTGGTTTGCGCAGTGTAATTCATAGAATTAGCCTACTAAAACATATTTTTCGTGGATCTGAGTGTCGCGATTTCACTTTCATTTCGCATAGGCGGCGGCCTACAGCCTACACACAGCCCTTATAATCATAGATGACGCCACGGGTTTTTATTTAAAAGAAAGAGCGTAGCCTACGTTTGTAGCCTATATGTAGGCCTATTTATTCACAATAAAATATAATTAATATCATTTTATTGCATTTGTATTAGTTGTTTGAAGAGTAAAAAAAAATCGGTCGGTCTTAACGCAAGTTTACAATCGGCAAGTCGGTCGGACTAAAAGGGAAAAAAAAAAAAAAATTGGGTCGGACCTAAATTGACTGGGTCGGTCGGGTTACGGCAAACAAGAATATTTTTAAGGATGGCCTGGAATCTGAGTAAACCTCCTGTGAAACCAAAGGGAGTTGCTCTAGTTCATACTTATCCGTCTGTGTTTAATTATATTAATCCGCATACAAACTTATACTACCCATTTATGATGAATGGTTCAGTATCTCTCTCAGGGGAGCAGGGAAATCTGAAGCCGATTACGATCTTGCGAGACACTGGTTCGGTTCAATCCTTTATTGTGGAAAGCGCACTAGATTTCTCAGAACAGTCGTCCTGCGGATCAAGCGTGTTAATCCGTGGCATTGAGCTCGGCTGTGTTAAAGTTCCCTTGCACTCCGTTTACCTTCAATCTGATTTGTTCACAGGAATTGTAAGTTTGGGAGTACGTGCTCAGCTTCCGAGTAGGTCTGATATTAGGCAATGATATTGCTGGTGGTAAGGTGTTTCCTCAGCCTATTGTTGTGGACAAGTCAGATGTGTCTGGGTTTTGTGAACCGCTTGATGTGGGCCAACAGCTTCCTTCTGTTTTACTGCCTGTGCGGTAACCCATGCTCAGGCTAGAAAGTTTGATGTTTTAGATGTGTCTGAAACATTTATGACTGATAGAGTTGACAGGAAGGAGTGTATGCAGGATGTTTCTTCTCATGTGTGTGTTTTGATCCGGATGTTGCAGTCCAGTTTGACTCTACACTGTAAAAAAAATAATTCCGTAAAAAAAAAACAGGACATTTTCCGTTAAATTACGGACAGTTCCTTCATTTCTAAAACGGACAATTCTGTATATTAACAGTACATTTTCATACTATAAACGGATAATCCTTATACAAATATATATATATATTAATCCGCATACAAACTCATGCTGCCCATTTATGATGAATGGTTCAGTATATATACCATGTACAAAGCACCATTAAAAAGTGCTTGTATTGTGGAATAAGTTTTTAGTCATTAAACAAACAAGAGACAGAATTAAAAAAAGAAAACATGAGAAGGTACTTGCACAAGGTGTTGCACCAAATAGCTCACAAAATTCTTTGAAAAAAAAAAAACTTCATAAACTGTGAAAGTCAAGATTCAAAACACTTTCAAATGCAATACAATACAAATACAATACAGAAACAAACAAACAAAAACAAATGGAATACGAATACAGGTCTGCTGCTTCTATCATTAAAAATAGCTTTAGACCAGTGATCTCAAACTCAATTCCTGGGGCCTGATGTATAAACGTTGCGTACGCACAAAATGGCCATAGAAATATGCGTACGCATTTTTCCACGCACATATCGGGATTTATAAAAAATAAACTTGGCGTAAATAAGTGAGCACGTAAGGATGCTCTTGACCGTGCGTACGCACTCTTGTAGAAGAGTGTGTTTTGGCGACACCAACTGGCCCAAATAGCAATAACTATTTAAAATGAAAAACTTCTAAATTATCCTATTACATCACCCAATAAATCAAATTGCATCAACCTGAATTATCATTATCAGCATTCTTAACCAGGTGCAAATACTTTGAATTAAAAAATTTTTTTAATGAATGGGCTATAAAAAGGTATGTGCGTATATATCATACCGTGAAGATTTCCTCGCTTTCAGAGTTTCCTGTGCTCTCTTTCTTCACAAAAGATTTGCCACCATCTATTTTGTCCTCAATGCCTTCATTATCTTCTGATACATTAGCTCCTTTGTTTTCCTCTCGTTCCTCCTCGTCTTGTTCTTCTTCCCCACTTCCACCTGTGCTTTTAGTTTAGTTTAGTTCACCGTTTAGTGAAACTGACGCAACAGTTTAAAATAAATAAAATAATGATTTAAACTATGTTTTACTTCTGATATAAACATTTAGATTAAATATGCCATTCAAATTAATGGAGTTAAACACTTAAACGTGAAATCATTACTGAGAAGTTACAACATTTTTTAAATTCAAATTCAATCAATAGAAATATTTGTTGTGGATTCGATGTTTTTGAACACTTTTCCTGTAGCGTGGTGTGTTTTAATGTTTTAACCACAGAGATAATTTCTTATCATGATAATACAAGATTGTCTGAGAAAATAGTTTCGTGCAAATAATGCCCAAGGCCTATGTTTCCATTAAAAATATAAATCAATTAAAAATACTATTCGGCCGGTGGAAAAGATGAAATGTATTTTACACTATTTGATTTATGTATTCAAAAACAAGACAAGGATAGGCAAGTACATTATTTTTATTAATGTAATGTGTCTTGTACCGTTAAACGTTATCACGTGGATGAATAATCATATGCAAATGATATGCAGATGAGGGTATGCATAGTAAAACTAGGCGTTGTAAGCTCCATATACGGTTATTTCGGGGAGGAGACGCATGTGCGCACAATCTTCCGCTGACTGGGATTTATAAAGTGAATTCTGCGCAGGTTCTGGCGTACGAACGGTTTTATAAGTCTGAATATTTTTTTGCGTACGCCATTTTTGGCTTTCGGGCGCACGTACACTTTTAGTAAGGTTCCTACGCACAGTTTTATAAATGAGGCCCCTGGAGGGCCACAGCTCTGCAGCTTAGTTCCAATCAGCTCCAACTCACACCTGCAAAGAAGTTTCTAGTAATCCTGAAGACCTTGATTAGCTGGATCAGGTGTGTTTGATTAGGGTTGGAGCAAAACTGTGCAGAGCTGTGGCCCTCCAGGAATTGAGTTTGAGATCACTGCTTTAGACAGTCAATAGTAGAGTGAAATGTTAGTGTTGATGCCATTTTTCTGTAAGAGAACACCATATTCCTTAAAGGGTTAGTTCACCCAAAATTTTTAATTGTCATTAATTACTCACGCTCATGTTGTTCCACACCCCACAAGACTTCCATTCGTCTTCAGAACAAAAATTAAGATCTTTTTGAGGAAATCTGAGAGATTTCTGTCCCTCCATTGACATCTTACTTCCTTATTACTCAATAGGAATCTTGCCTAGGGTGCAAAAGAGGCTAGAAACGGCCCTGAGTGTGTGTATAATGTCTGTGTGTTGTCTAAAACAAAGACAAGACAATAAAAAGTCTAACGTAAACATAACATTAACATACCTCATTTGGCAGAAAATGTGGTGTTATCCTTGATCCAGCTGTTACTGCATCTTCACACACAGTCTCTTCACGTTATATCTTCATGCCTTTTAAATCAAGCAAGTCTTAAATGGCCTTTACTTTTCTTGCCGATTCATCTGGTAGCTTTTGTTTGCTCCAAAAACACGAGTAACGTGCACTTTATACTGGTTAACGGGTGCGCTCGGCACGAAATAAACCGTATCACCGACAAAATAAAAGCCAATAAACCAGTTACAACGAGGACACTATAACACATACAATCAGGGGAACTTCCACGAGTGTGAACTAAAACATTCAATGTGTGACGATATGCATAAAACGATAAACGCGACGGCTCCGACATTGCCTAACAAGCCGGGTGGCAACTAAATAACTTTACAGCTTATTTGACATTTAGCAAAATATAATTTTCGGTTTTTACCACAGAAGTGTCTTCCATGGCTTCCACACATCCAAAATCCGACTTTAAAAAGCAACTTTGGCCGCGTCATCTGTGTGTGTAATGGCGCTTGCGTCTCAAACTTTTCGCGCCGATCAGTTTCTAGTTCCCACAATGAATGTAATTCAAAATACGGGTAAAAGTCCTGTAAAAGACAAATACGGAAAATTCCTTCAAATAAATATGGTACATTGTACCGGATTTTTACGGATTTTTTTACAGTGTATGCTTGGAACCGGGAAAGAACAGCTGGCAGCTGCACAGAAAGCTGACCGTCTCTAGTCAAGTGTCTCGCTGAGGCTGTACAAAAAGATGAAGTAAAAGATACGGATGTGGCTTATGTTTGGGAGGATGGAGTGATTATGCGGGAGTGGGCTCCATCAGAGAAGGATCTCAGCTGGAAGACTGTGTTTCAGGTAGTGGTCCCTCATAATTATCGTGAACAGATTTTGTGTTTAGCTCATGATCATGCTCTCTCTGGTCATCTGGGAGTAAACAAGACTTTTAGTCGCATCCTTCACTATTTTTACTGGCCTGGCTTGAAAAAAGCGGTTTCAGAGTACTGTCGATCGTGTCATGTGTGCCAGCTAGCTGGTAAACCTAATCAGGGAATTCCTAGTGCTCCTCTTCACCCTATTCCAGTTGTGTCGGAGCCATTTGAGAGAATTATTTGATTTGATCAAATAATTATTATTATTATTGATTCTTTCTTTTCAAGAGATTGTTTTGTAAAATGTGAAGTACACCACTCTGAAGACAAACAAGAGAGCAGGAAAAGACAATAAAAAAAAGTCTAACTAATAAATACTGTTTTGTTGTTTATATTACATCCCTGACCTAGACCAGGGACCGTAACAACGTGTACACTAGCCTCAACATTATGAAGCTTCAGACTCGGAGCCTGCAGCTACAGTCCCGCACCCAGAGTCCCGCATTCTCAGACCCCTCGTTTTTCGAGACAGCGCCTCCTGCTGTCCGAAAGATCGTATAACACCCTTATCCAAATGCCATTGAAAACAATAGGTTGCAATATTACGGTCTCGTTTTATTTAAAGTTATCCAAATAAATATTTGCGTTCCCTGCTTAATGCATGTGCCAAAAAAACTCATTGTGTTCTCTGACTAACAAATTACCCAGTAGTTATTTTTTGAGCGTGGGTGTAATTGAAAGAAAATTACTGATGGAAGGAATACAATTACAGATTGAACTATCTTCTGAAAAATATTATGTGATATTATATTGCTACAATGTTTTTTTTTTATTCAAATTCCTATTTTCTTTCAGTTCAACCTATAATGGTCTAATTAACATTATACCATGCTAACATTACAAAACCTGTTTTTTGATATTTTGAATGCGAAGCAAAACTCAAATAAGAATAGACAAAACACCAATAATAAACAATTCTGTACTTTATTTAACGATCACCTAAACTTGATTGACCTAAACGATCATCTTGCTGAAAAAGGAAGAAAGAATTATGTTAGTGACTTTACTTTTCGTCTTCAATTGCATTAAAAAAAACTCATTTATAAGTCGTTTAGGATAAAAGCGTCTGCTAAATGAATAAATATAAAATAAAATGTAAATGCATAAGGTAAAATAATTACTTTCTGGTAGGCGAATGTTCCTTCTTTTTTCATTCTTTTTGCAATCGCTCTGTCAAATTCCTCGACGTCACTAAAATAAAAGATGAATGCCGATGAATGCAGATGAATGAAAGTAATTTTAATACTTACGTTTTATAAGAACTAATTTAAGTAGTCTACATAAATTATATAGGCCTAAAGTAAAATAAATACTCCGACATTAATAAGGCTAATTCAATTTATAGTTTAAAAAAAAAGGTCAAACGGTAAATCTGATTAAATAATTAATGATGACATTCTTTGATATTAACACACTTAATGTATTTAATTGGTCTACTTTAATGTCAACTAATTTTAATCAAATTTTTACAACATGCTTGTCTACAAAAAGTCCAAGGTTAAAGGATAACTTTCAAAATATTTTCGGGGAAAAAAGGCGAAAAAACATACATTAACGGCTCCAATTTAACTATCTTTACAAATATTAAATGGACTATTCATATGTTGGTGTATCGATGAGCTAAAGTAGTTTGATTAAAAAAGAAATCGAATGAGTATGATTCGCTAAATAAAATTAAATTTGATAGGAGGCGCTGTCTCGAAAAACGAGGGGTCTGAGAATGCGGGACTCTGGGTGCGGGACTGTAGCTGCAGGCTCCGAGTCTGCTTCATACTACTCACTAGCCTTGTGGAACAACTAATTAGTGCAAAACAAATTCAATGCGCATGTGCAAAGTACAAAGTACGCACGGTTACTAAGATTGGTGTGGTGCCTGTCCTATTCTGGTGATGAAATTTTCTCCCTGCATAAAAACTGAAGTGTATTTAACCAGGAGTTCAATGGCAACCAGAATGTTGAAGTTCAAATCAATGCAGCTTCAAAGGGCTCTGCACGATCCAAGCTAAGGAACGGGGTCTTATCTGGCGAAACCATCGCTCATTTTCAAAAAAAAATAAACATTTATATACTTTTTAACCACAAAGTTCATCTTGTGCTGGTCTGCGACGTGTCAGGCATTATGTAATCACGTTGGAAAGGTCATGGAAAAAAAAGAAGAAAATAATAATAATAATAATAAATTAAAACAAAGATGTCAGACGATTTTGAAGTTGGCAGACACGAAACGAAAGATATCAGACAACAAAAGAAAAGCTTTATTCAGTCTAGAAAAAGTGACCTCTTTCTTTAATCCAGCATCTGTAACCCTAACGTTTCAGGCGACAGCAGCGGCCGAACCCCCGTCACAGGATGCTAGCCAAAATACAGATTATCCGTCTTCAGCTCATACTGCTGGCAATAATGATGACCAAACATTGTTAGAACAAGAACATGACGATGAAGTTCCTACCGCTGAGACAGGTGAGGAAGATGCCAGCGAGAAAGCCCCGTTTACAGAGACAGACCCGGGGTGCTGGCCAGAGCATATTGCCGATGACCAACGAATTGATATTGTTAGGAGCGGTCCCGTTCAGATAGAGGAGTTTAAATTCCCACAAAGCCAATCACACCGCCGTTTTACTAAGGACAGATATTTCATGAAGATGAAAAATGGAGAAAAGAATCAATTAAGCAGTGAAGTTGCCCTGCGTGAAAGGGCGAGGCTTATTCCAACGGAAAACGCTGTATATAGTTTTAATTAAGTAAGGTTGGATTATTACTACTTCCTGCTCAGCTACTGTTCGGACGCTCTTGCTCACTGCTCCGCGCTTTGCTCTATCGCTTTTACATTTTATCTCCTATATTTTTATATTTTATTTCCTTTTATCACCTAATGTTAACCTCAGCAAACAGCACAGTGCTCAGACAACAAAGTTTGGATTACTACAAAAACGCAGAATTCTTTTACCCGACCAGCTTACATTCCGGGAAAGGAAAACACAACTGCCTACATTCATACGGATAAGAGAGAAGATGCCTCTTCAGGTTCAAGAATCTACTTGCTGCACTAACTGCCACAGACTTTTACAAAGGATTGCAGTTCTCGAAACAAAGTTACTTACGGGACCATCAAACCAGACGGAGCACACAACAGATCTTCGTCATGAACACCCTCAGCATACCGGTGAGTCCCATGAAACTAGTGCTCCTCGACAGGTAGAGAAACAAGCCGATCGACTTACTAATCGATGGCACAAACAGGGAGCGAGACCCAAAGGCACTCGAGACATCAGATTGTCACGAGCATCACATATTCCTGCAGTAGCATCCTCTACCCCAGATACAGTTCTGACAAGGATTGCAAACACCGGTCTTCTACCACCCCCTATACATCTTGAGAACAGATTTGAAGTGCTAATGAATGTTAATGAGGAATACCCAAATGTGATGAATGTGATCGAACACAGACTGAATGGGCCAGTAGCTAACACTGATGCTAACTGGCGCTCAAGGTCGAGCAGACAGCGGCACTCAGCTCAGAGCACAGCCGAGCCCAGGACTCTGATAGTGGGGGACTCGATAATCAGA
This sequence comes from Squalius cephalus, assembly GCF_949319135.1. Taxonomy (NCBI): domain Eukaryota; kingdom Metazoa; phylum Chordata; class Actinopteri; order Cypriniformes; family Leuciscidae; genus Squalius; species Squalius cephalus. Next base: position 44,907,492 of record NC_137129.1, read on the forward strand.
CACATTAGCGGCAGGGATACAACTACGTGCTGCCTTCCTCAAGCAACAACTTCTGATGTAAACAGGGAACTTCAAAACATTCTGATGAAACATAAGACTGCAAATCGACTCATCATTCATGTGGGGAAGAATGATATTCATAAAGAGCAGTCAGAACTCCTTAAGAAGGATTTCAATGAACTTTTTGAAACACTTAAAAGACTGAAAGTTCAAACATTCATCAGTGGACCTCTCCCAGCAAGAGGAACAAACAGGTTTTCACGGTTGCTTGGGCTAAACACATGGCTGCAAAAAACCTGCAATATAAAAGGAGTAAACTTCATTGACAATTTCAATCTTTTCTGGAGTCAGAGACAACTGTTTCATCGGGATGGCCATCACCCAAACAAATTTGGTTCAAGAGTGTTAAAGGACAATATCTACTTCTCCCTCAATCATCCTTCTGCAGTTTGTGCCAATCCACTCAATCTGAACGGCACACACACACCTGGACACAGTATGAATGACCACGGGACTTCACTTCAGCAGCAAAATGGACATGCTGTTGACATATCACACAAGGACAATGATAACACCACTCTGCCACAACAACCTCTGCTCACGGACACAATCTCAGCTGAGCCCTGCCCACAGAGAGACATATCAGAACTGCTTGAAGATTCAGCACCCAAGGACGACTTCCTGGAAAACAGCCAGGGAAGCCAGGACAGCATATCACAACCTCCTATAACACCAGAGCAACAGCCCCTTTCACCAGACACTCTATCCCTCTCTCCAGCCTCGCCTCTTCTGTGTTTCTCACAGAAAATGGAAGAACTGGTGTATGCTGGAACCAGACTATCCCACTCTTTTGCTGCAAGCCCCCAGATACCAACCAAAAAACGACAGGCACCATTACCACCCGCACCAAAGCCTGCGGGCTCAGCTCGCCCTCCCCCTCCTGTGAGAGCTCTTCGGCCTCTGCCACAATGCCAGGGCCCACACCCTCCTCCATCTGTTCGAGGTGAACCAAAAACAACTGATACCAGCTCTCAGTGATGTGTTTTGGGTCCCCGCTCTGATAACAGTAACTTTCTCAAATGTTTACAGAACAAGCGGGAACCCAGTGTGCCGGTATCTTTCTCTATTGCTGTTCTATTACAAGATAGAAAGTCTAAGGCCTTCAATAGCCGTGCAGCAAACCTAACTAATCTGGTGCCTATTACACGTCAAAGTAAGATTGATGTGGGGACAAAAAGTAAGACTGTTAAGTTAGCACTTCTAAACATTCGTTCACTTAAAAATAAATCACTTCTAGTCAACGATTTAATAACCACAAACAACCTGGATTTTATGCTTCTAAATGAAATCTGGCTTGAAGACAGCTTTAGTGCAACAGTCCTCAATGAAACAGCCCCTCCTAACTTTACTTTTATGAGTGTCTGCAGAGCTGTTAAGAGAGGTGGGGGTCTAGCTGCTCTTTTTAAAGATATCTATCAATGTAAGCAAATATCATTTGGGAATTACCCTTCTTTCGAATATCTGGGTATTGTGTTAAAAGGTGCTCCACGCATTTCACTTATCATTATTTACAGGCCTCCAAAATACTCTCCAGCCTTTGCTGAGGACTTTACAGAACTGTTATCAGCAATTACCTCAGAGTTTGACTGTTTTGCCATTGCTGGAGATTTTAACATCCACATAGATAATGCAGAAAACAATATGGCAAAAGAAATCAAAAGTGTTTTAAAAACTTTTGATCTGAATCAGCATATACATGGACCCACACACAATCGTGGACACACTCTAGATTTACTTATCAGTAAGGGTCTAAACATTTCATCGATTGTTATTAAGGATGTAACACTGTCTGATCACTTCTGTATTTTCTTTGATATATTGATCTCTCCTGCCACTGAAGCTAGATCTGTGTCTGTCAAGAAGAGATGCTTAAATGAGAACACTAGTGTACTATTTATGAAGGCTATATCCTTAACACCAAGCATATCTGCAGACTCTGTTGATTTTCTCCTTGATTCTTTTAACTCAAAAGTTAAAAGGTATAATTGATGATATTGCTCCTGTGAAAGTCAGAAGGAAGAGTGGCAGACAAAAAGCACCTTGGAGAAACTCAACAGCTGTGCAAACTATGAAAAGACAATGCAGAAAAGCAGAGCGCATGTGGCGGAAGACTAAACTTGTAGTCCATTATAACATCTACAAAGACAGCCTTCATGCTTTTAATATGGCACTAGGCAAAGCTAGACAGACTTTCTTCTCAAATATTATAAACAGCAATTTAAACAACACACGCACTCTTTTTGCTACTGTAGAGAGACTGACAAACCCCCCAAGCCAGATTCCCAGTGAAATGCTCTCAGAGAACAAGTGCAGTGAGTTTGCTTCTTTCTTCTCTGAGAAAATCAGTAATATCAGAAAGGTGATCAGCACATGCTTGAGTTGCTCAGGGGTCAGACAGATCAAACCACCTGAGAAAGTAGTTACTATGTCTGATTTCAAAGAAATTGATTCCAACATTTTGGAAGAAACTGTACAGCACCTTAAAACATCAACATGCGCTCTTGACACACTTCCCACATCATTTTTCAAAAGTGTGTTAAACAGTTTAGAAGCAGATCTTCTAGAAGTGGTAAATGTCTCACTTCGCTCCGGGAGTTTTCCAAACTCCCTGAAAACTGCAGTTGTCAAGCCCCTCCTGAAAAAGAGCAATCTGGATAAGACCATATTAAGCAACTATAGGCCGATCTCAAATCTTCCTTTCATAGGCAAGATCATTGAAAAAGTTGTCTTCAATCAGCTGAACAAATTCTTAAGCTCGAATGGATACTTTGACAATTTTCAGTCTGGTTTCCGACCGCACCACAGCACAGAGACAGCGCTCATAAAGATAATAAACGATATTCGCTTAAATACAGATTCAGGCAAACTATCAGTGCTGGTGTTACTCGACCTCAGTGCTGCATTTGACACTGTCGATCATAACATACTTCTTGACAGGCTGGAAAACTGGGTGGGGCTTTCTGGGATAGTCCTAAAATGGTTCAGGTCATACTTAGATGGGAGAGGTTATTATGTGACTATAGGAGACCATAAGTCTGAGTGGACATCCATGACATGCGGAGTCCCTCAAGGCTCAATTCTTGCGCCACTCCTGTTCAACCTGTATATGCTCCCAATGAGCCAAATAATGAGAAAGAACCAAATCTCTTACCACAGCTATGCAGACGACACACAGCTCTACTTAGCCCTATCGCCTAACGATTACAGCCCCATTGACTCCCTGTGCCAATGCATTGATGAAGTCAAAAGTTGGATGTGTCAAAACTTTCTTCAGTTAAACATAGACAAAACTGAAGTTATTGCATTTGGAAACAAAGATGAAGTTCTCAAGGTGAATGCATACCTTCACTCTAGGGGTCAAACAACTAAAAATCAAGTCAGGAATCTTGGTGTGACACTAGAGTCAGACCTTAGTTTCAGTAGTCATGTCAAAGCAATAACTAAATCAGCATACTATCATCTGAAAAATATTGCAAGAATTAGATGCTTTGTTTCCAGACAAGACTTAGAGAAACTTGTGCATGCTTTCATCACCAGCAGGGTGGATTATTGTAATGGACTCCTCACTGGCCTTACCAAAAAGACCATAAGACATTTGCAGCTCATACAGAACGCTGCCGCCAGGATTCTGAGCAGAACTAGAAAATATGAACATATCACACCAGTCCTCAGGTCTTTACACTGGCTCCCAGTTAGATTTAGGATTGATTTTAAAGTATTATTGCTGGTATATAAATCATTCAATGGCCTAGGACCACAATACATTGCAGATATGCTCACTGAATATAAACCCAACAGATCACTCAGATCACTAGGATCATATCAGCTAGAAATACCAAGGGTTCACTCTAAGCATGGTGAATCTGCTTTTAGCTATTATGCCAGCCGCAGCTGGAACCAGCTTCCAGAGGAGATCAGACGTGCTCCTACTGTAGTAACTTTCAAATCCAGACTCAAAACCCATCTGTTTAGCTATGCATTTACTGAATGAGCACTGTGCCAATGCTCGTCCGACTGTTTGTACTGTACTGTATTTTATTTTTTTTATTTTTCTTAACTGTTTTAATTATTCTTATTACTTTTTATTATTTTAATTTCTTTTATGTAAAGCACTTTGAATTGCCATTGTGTATGAAATGTGCTATATAAATAAACTTGCCTTGCCTTGCCTTGCCTTGCCTTGCCTATGTTGAGCTGCCTGTTCATGAAACTGAAAGTGCACGTAATAAAATAATATACCATTGATGCAAACCAACAGGAATCCTTGCTTTTTCTGCTCTATTATGTTTATGTTTTATGTGGGCAGGGCCCCATATTAGTTATTGAAACGGGCCCCCAGATGCTTAAGGCCACCCCTGCCAAATGCTTCCACTAGATGAAATTTGCATCCCATTTATTTCCAATGCGCTCATACAACACGGACTATACAAGTATGACTGTTTTTTTTCAGGACCATTTAACCTTTTTGAATCATGTCCATGATTGCTTTGTGTGTTCACACAGCAAGTGCCGAAACCTTTACCAAGTTTTGTAACGTTCCGATACAGTAAAAAAAAATCTAAAACACAAAACGTAAAAATTTTCAGGCAAAAATGACCGAACATCACCATTGTGCTGGGAGAGAACAGAGGCTACATACACTATCAAGGGATGCCCAAACTATGTAGGAAATGTGGAAGAGTTGGACATCTTGCTGAGGCATGCCAAGAATTAGTATGTGGGAAGTGCAAAGAAATTGGTCACAGTTTTGAAAATTGTACCAATGGCAGACGGTGCAATCTCTGTGGAGAAGCAACCCATCTCTACAGAGACTGCCCCAAAGGTTTTGCGAACAAACTGAAAGGAAACAAGATGGCCGCCCCACAAAAAGTGCAAACAAAAGAACAAAGAGATGAGGAAATGGCCCCTGAGGTTTTGGCGGGAAATTCAAATCCCCAGCCAGCCTCAGGGATTGGACAAGGAGGAAGGGGGCGGCCACAGGGGCGGAGTCAATCTTGGCAGTTGGTCAGTGGGAGGAAGCCAATCCTCCAAATGAAAAGGAAAAAGAAGACAATATGGAGGATAAAGAGGAGAAAACGGCTTCCTCCCTAGTAACCGTGTCTGAGGCTAGTGCGTCGACTAGTGGGAGTGAAACAGATTGTTCTCTCCCCAATGCTCAAGTGCAAAAAAGAACTGCGAGATCTCCTCTGGTTCAAACAGAGGAGAAAAAGCTGCGGGTAGCGCATCGGCTAGATGGTTCCCCCTTGGAAGATCTAGTCCGTATGTGGCCCGCAGAATCTCCTAATGAAGTCTCTTTTCTGCATTTTAAGCTAAGAACATCGTCGCCAAAGGATTCGCAAGAGGCTCTCTCTGCGAGTCCTGAAGCGTCAAGCCCTTGCCCCCTTGATCCCAGGTCTTCTGGGGAAAAGGAAAGGCAAGTGCAACAAGAAATAACATGATTTTAATTATATCTCTGTAGTCCCTTGGTTGCTTTTAAATGTCTCACACGCTTTTAACCATACTGCTCATGGCTCTCACAATCTCTACAATCAATGTGAGAAGTGTGAGGAGCAATATACGAGCACAGAGTGCCTTTTAAAATCTTTTAAGTCAGTTTTTATTGCAAGAATGTGGTCTGCCTTTTTGGAGTTTTGGACCCCAGGACTTTCCATCTGGAGCGGGTCCAATTTTAACAAAAATGACGGTGTTGCTATCTTAATCAAAAATCCCAATATTTTGGTGAAGGGCAGCACAGTGGTAAGGGATGGGCGGGCAATTTTAGCTAATCTGACTTTTTTAGGTAAGGATTTTAACATTTTAAATGTGTATGGTTTTACTGACAAAAATAACAGGTATGAGCTTTTAGAAGACCTGCAGCCCCACATGTTAGGTAGGGCTCCCCTAGTGGTAGCAGGGGATTTTAATTGTGTTTTATCCAAAAAGGACAGAAAGAGGGTAGGAGAGGATTTTAAGGTTGACAAGACATCGGTTTTATTAAAAGACATAGTCAAAGATTTTAAGTTAGTTGACTGTTTTAAAACAATGCATCAAAGAGAGGAGGGCTTCACCTGGTTCAGTGGTGATGGCGCCAGAGCCTCTCGAATTGACTGTTTTTTCACTCTGTCCTGCACTCTTTCACTGCCCACAGGTGTGACTGCAGGGGGAGGGCTGTGGAAGCTGAACTGCTCCCTATTAGAGGATGAGGACGTGATTAGTGAGTATAGGGAGCAGTTCAGGCAATGGCAAACCCTCCAGGACCTTTACGACTCACGAGCACAGTGGTGGGAGATGGTAAAACAAAGGACAGGACAGTTTTTTAAACAAATTGGAAAAGAAAAAAAGATTAAAGAAAAAAGATGCATGATGGGGGTGCAAAAAAGACTGCAGAGATATTTTAACCTTTTAAACAGTGGATTGGATTTTACAGAAGAAATCAAAGTAAAGAAAGAAATGTCAGATTTGTCTGAAACTAAGAGTAAAGGTGTTATTTTAAGATGTAAGGAGAGAGAAATAGAAGAAGTGTACCAGATAAATTTTTTTTAAAAGACTATAACACGGAGAGGGTCGATCACCACTTTAAAAACTTTTAGAGGGAGGGAGGTCAAAAACACAGAAGATATTATGGGTGAAATAGAAAATTTTTATGATAATTTATATAGTCCAAAAGAAGTACACAATAGCATCTTAGAGGAGGTTTCAGGGTTTTTAGACAAAAAGGTTAAGAGTCCAGATGTGCTTTTATCCCAGGATTTTACTCTTTTAGAAATGCACAAAGCACTAAAAGGTTTTAAAAAGGGGAAGTCCCCAGGCATGGATGGACTCCCCTTTGAGTTTTATCTGACTTTCTGGGACATTTTAGCACACGACTTATTGACAGTTTTTAAAGAATTTGAGACTCTTGACAGACTTCCGGACAGCTTTAGAGTAGGGATAGTTACTTTACTACACAAAAAAGGAGACAAGTCTGACTTGAGAAACTGGCGACCAATCACTCTTTTAAATTTTGATGTTAAAATTTTTAGTAAGATTTTAGCTACACGTATGTCGACTGTTTTAGAGGACGTAATCCACCTGGATCAAGCATGCACTGTGCCCGGCAGGAAGATCACGCACAGCCTGGTACTGATCAGAGACGCTATCTGTTATGCGAGAGACAGAAACATTCGGCTAGTAGTCCTAAATTTAGATTTCAAAAAAGCCTTTGACCGCGTCTCGCACCAGTACCGGTTGCAGATTCAGGGAAAAATGGGTTTTCCTGGGAGGTTTATAGCCTGGGTGGGACTGCTGTACAACGATCTGTCTAGCAGAATTTTGGTTAATGGGCATTTATCCAAAGCTGTAAGACTCTACAGCGGCGTCCGTCAGGGGTGTCCTTTATCTCCCCTTCTGTATGTGGCTTGTATTGAGCCACTGGGACAAATCTTGAGAAGGGACAAATGGATTAAAGGACTAGATATCCCAGGAAGTGGTGGACTGATGGCGACCTGTGTTTTATATATGGATGACGCGACCCTTTTAGCGACTGACCTTGTATCAGTACGAAGAGCAATGGACTTGACTGACTGGTACGGTCGGGCCTCGGGCGCCAGGCTCAATAGGAGTAAGTCCGAGGACCAGCTCTTCGGGCCGTGGGGGAACGTTGACACAAGTGGACTAGATTTGGATTTTAAAGACAATGATTTGAACATTTTAGGTGTAAAATTTGACAGAGAGGGTGGAGGACAAGGAAACTGGACTGACATCTTAGGGAAAATTAGGCAAAGACTGGGCTTTTGGGGACTAAGACAACTGACGTATGAAAACAAGATTTTAATTTTTAAAGCTGTGATTTTACCACTGATTTTACTTGTCTGTTCTGTTTTTAGTCCCCCAAGACGATTCCTGGCCAACCTGGAGAGGGCGGTCTTTTATTTCCTGTGGTGGTCCAAGTGGGAGTGACTAAAGAGGGAGGTCGTCAAAAAGAAAAAAGAGAATGGCGGGAAAGGCCTCCCAGACCCCCACCTGTTTTTAGGCAGCCGCTTTGCTGCCCTCCACATCCAATACGCGCTGACCCCATCCAGAGAACACAAGACAGCAGCCATGACCAGATTCTGGATGGGACTAGGTGAGGCCAAAGATGTTTGGAGGAACGTAGCCCACCCAGCTCTCCAGAACAGGCTTAAGGACTTATCGTAGATAGTGGCTCATGAGATCCTCCCGGTCAGGGCGGTCATGCACTCCAGAGGCATGGCCAAAAACTCCATCAGCCCACGGTCCGGATGTGGTTCCCCGGAGACCGTCTACCATCTGCTCTGGGAGTGCGGCGCTGTGCGGGACCTGTGGGCCAAGACCGGCCCCCTGGTTTCCCCGTGCCTGCCAGCGGGTGGGGTCCAGATGGAATACAAACTCGCCATCCTGGGGGTGGGTCAGGGCTTGAAGGAGCTGACTTCACAACAATTTGCCTCGCTCTGGCTCACCCTAAACATCATAAAGGATACCATCTGGGTCACCAGAAACCTGCTGGTGGGGAAACGCGTGACGGTCCCCCTCCACGTGTGCGAGCAGAAAATAACATCTACGCTGCAGGGTGGGCCGCACGTCGTTATTCGGATGGGGGGGGCCAGGCCGCACAGAGAAGGTCCCGGCCGCCACCGACCCTGGCCGCCCGTAGATGCACCCTCACCACACTGGCTACGGGAACAGCGGGCCAGCGGGCCGGAGGAGAGGGGATCTCCGCTGGGCACTGGAAGCGGGGAATCCGGAGCCTGTTCTGGAGACCTGGAGTGAATGGACATCCTTGATAGGGACTCACCCGCGATCCTGTACAAGAGATGATGTTTTAGTTGGCATGTTTTATTGTTTTATATCCTTTATTTCTATTTTACTTTCATTCATTTTACCTCTCTTTTAAACCAAACATTTTACACACATGGACTTTTACACAACACACCACCCAAAACTGATTTTTAACCATTAATTGTCATTTTTGTTTTAAAGACATGTGTAATGTTTAAAAGAAAAAAAATTGGAAATGGAATGAAAATGTGTCAAACTTTTTCGAAAGAAAAAATCTGTTCTTATCTGCCAATGGCAGACCCTCCAAGACTTTTACGATACACATGCACAGTGGTGGGAGATGGTAAAGGACCAGACAAGTAGGAAGGGACAAGAAGAATAGGGAAAAGAGACACATGATGGGGCTGCAAAAAAGACTACAAAGATATTTTAATCTTTGGCTTTGATTAATGGCTTTGATTTTAATGATGAAATTAAAGAGGTCAAAACAGAAATGTCAGTTTTATCCAGTTTTCAAAGTAAAGGGGTTATTTTTAAGAAGTAAAGAGAGAGAGAGAAGAAGGTGAAAAATGTACTAGGTATTTTTTTTTAAAGATATTAACAAGGGGAGGGGCTATGACCAGTGTAAAAGTAGAAGGGAGGGAAGTAAAAACAACACATGAAATTTTAAAAGGGGTTGAGAATTTTTACCAGGAGCTATATAGTCCCAAAGAAGTACATGAAACCACTCTAAAGGAAGTTTTAAATTTTTTAGTCAAGAAAGTAAATAGTCCAAATGAGCTTTTAATCCAAGATTTTACCATTTTAGAAACCCAAAAAGCACTCAAAGGTTTTAAGAGGGGGAAGTCCCCGGGGGCAGATGGACTATTTTTAAAGACTTTGAGACCCTTGACAGACTTCTGGACAGTTTTAGAACAGGGATAGTCTCTTTACTGTACAAAAAAGGTGACCGGACTGACTTAAAAAATTGGAGACCTATCACACTTTAAATTTGGATTGCAAACTTTTTAGTAAAGTTTTAGCTACACGAATGTCGACCGTTTTAGAGGACGTAATCCACCCGGATCAAGCCTGCGCTGAAAGATAACAGACAGCTTAGTTCCGATTAGAGATGCCATCTGTTATGCGAGGGACAGAAACATTCGGCTTGTAGCCCTAAATTTATATTTTGAAAAAGCATTTGACCGAGTCTCGCACCAGTACCTCTTTCAGGTACTGCAAAAAATGGGGTTTCCAGAGAGGTTTATCGCTTGGGTGGAATTGCTGTATGAGGGCTTAGTCAGCAACATTTTTGTAATTGGGCATCTTTCCAAAGCTGTAAATATCCACAGCGGCGTCCGTCAGGGGTGTCCTTTATCTCCCCTTCTGTATGTGGCTTGTATTGAGCCACTGGCACAGATCTTGAGAAGGGATGCATGGATAAAAGGACTAGACATACCTTGGACCGGCGGACTGACAGCAACGTGTGTTTTATACATGGACGACATCACTCTTTTAGCCACGGACATTTTATCCATACGAAGAGCAATGGACTTGACTGACTGGTACGGTCGGGCCTCGGGCGCCAAACTCAACAGAAGCAAGTCCGAGGCCCAGCTCTTCGGACCGTGGGACGAGACAGACACAGATGGACTCGATGTAGATTTTAAGGACACAGATTTTAAGATTTTAGGAGTTAAATTCGACAAGGAAGGGGGTGGACGTGAAAACTGGACTGACTTGCTAGGGAACGTTACGAAAAGACTGGAGTTTTGGGGACTATGACAGATGACTTTGGAAGGTAAAGTTTTAATTTTTAAAGCCGTCATTTTACCTCTAATGTCACTTGTCTGTTCTGTTTTTACCCCACCTAGGAAATTCCTGAGGAACCTAGAGAGGGCGGTGTTTTATTTCCTGTGGGGGTCCAAATGGGAAAGATTGAAGAGGGAGGTGGTCAAGAGGAGACCAGAAAATGGCCCCACCCATTTTTAGGTAGCCCTTTTACCGCCCTTCACATGAGATATGCCGTGACCTCATCCAAAGAAAACAAGACAGCAGCTTTCGCACGATTTTGGATGGGGTCTTACTTAAAGTTACACTGTGTAGGATTTTCTCCCATCTAGTGGTGAAATTGTTTATGACTACCAACTGAATATTACTTTCTAGCCCCTCCCCTTCCGAGGGTGTTTTAACTCCTACGGTTAAAATGGCCGTATTATTTCAAATCTGCCGGCTTGAATTTCCAGGTATGTCCCTCTTTGGCTAATGTATTTTCAAGATGGAGGCGCAACATGGCTGCCGCCATTCGAGCGACTCGCTCGTGTGTATTATAAATGGCAGATTCTACGCTCACGAGAATACTTGAGTAGTTGGCAGAAGTAATTACAGATTAATGAGCACATATCATTTTGAAAGAACAAAGTGTTTTTTGCTAAGAATCAACTTAAAAAATGACACAGTGTAGCTTTAAGATTTTTTAAACTTTTACCAGTAGACTTGACAACCCCTGTGTCTTTTAACCTCCCAAAAGAATACAGTTTTATAAAGCAGGATTTTTTAGAGGATTTAGATATCACAGATTTAACTAACCACAAGGCTCTTGTCTCTTTTGTCCAGTCCAGTCCCAGGCCTCACCCTTGGTGAACGCTGCCCACCCTGCTCTCCGGAACAGGCATAAGGACTTAGCGTGGATGGTGGCCCATGAGATCCTCCCAGTCAGGGTGGTTATGCACTCCAGAGGCATGGCCAAAGACTCAACCTGCCCACGGTCCGCCTGGGTGTAATTGCCCGGAGACCATGCGACATCTGCTCTGGGAGTGCGGTGCTGCGCGGGACCTGTGGGCCAGGACCAGCCCCCTGGTTTTCCCGTGCCTGCCAGCGGGTGGGGCCCAGGTGGACTACAAGCTCGCCATCCTGCGGGTGGGTCAGGGCTTGAAGGAGCTGACAGCAAAACAATTTACCTTGCTCTGGCTCACCATCAACCATATCAAGGATGCCATCTGGACCACCGGAAACCTACTGGGCACTGGAACAACAGACGACTTCCTCTTTTAGCATTTTATATTTATTTATTTTAAGATTGGTTTTATCCTCTAAAAAAAATGCTTTTGATGCATTTTAACAACACCACCACGACAAAGACTCTTTAAAATACACATGGATTCTACAAACAAAACACAAAAACAAGGACTTTGGAAACAAAACACACATACATACTAGGGCTTGCATAGACTAGTCGAGTAGTCGATAAATCGACTACTTCAACCACTAGTCGACGCTGTCGGAAACAATCGACTACTCGAGCGTCCATTGACCATAAATGAATTAAAAATGGCGAACGTCACCAACAGACACCACACGTCAGATGTGTGGAAGTATTTCATCAAGGATGAGAAAAATATTAATAGTAATTAATTGGCCTACTCGGCAAGAGGCCGTTCACATATTGCGTCTAAAAACGTGTGGAAAGCGCGCGCGGCCGTGCCGCTGTCTCCTACAAGCGCTCGCGCTCCCGTGGCGTCTGTCGTCGCTATGCAAACAAACTGTGCTCTCCATGATGACGGCGAATAAGTATCATTCAGCAAAGGATTAATTGATTTCTAGCCCTTGCATTAGCTTTACTACTAGATATATTTCTGGAAATGAGAAGAAAAAACCCGCCTGGAAAAACTAGCGCACCATGTTGCTTTCATTATGAGCGCGCGCCTACACTTGAAATAACGACCATGAGCGCGGAAAAGACGCGATATGTGAACGGCCACTAGAAGCAGACGTCTGAAATGAAAGGCAAGAACGGCCATTTATTTTATTTATAAATGTTTATTGATAAGATCTAGCTATTTCATGTCTTTTCATTTACAGTAGCATGAACGACGAGTAGTCGAGTAACTCGAGTATTGTTTTGATAAGAAATCGACTAGCAGAAATCAGTAGTCGTGCAACCCCTAATACATACACAATCTTGGTTTTAATGATCCCACTGTGTGTTTTTTTTTTTTTTTTTTATTGAGAACATGATGTATTTGGTTGGTTGTAAGTTGTAAAAAATTGTGACAATAAAACTGTTCAAAAGAAGAAGAAAAAAAAAAATTCTTATCAGTTTAATATCTGATACGTCCCCTACCCGGCGGGGACCATATATTAAATTGATTTTTGGATCAGGGAGATGGAATAGGGGCTTGCTCCGTCCACTCCACGCATCGACCTGGTATTGCAGTACCTCCAGGAACGGTGCATACCTATTTGGGGAAATAAGCTAGTGAAAGAGAGAATAATCATAAATTAGTAAATATATAATTTATTCTGTAAGATACACTTGTCATATACTAGGTGGCCATGATTGAATATATCATTTGTATGCAATAGACTAAGTTGAACATCATAGATTTGATTGATTATGCTTAATTAAATATACATGTAACCAGGGCAAAAATATCCTGTAGTCATGCCGACCCGCCTCTAGAGGGCACCCTGGTGCACATGGGTAGTGCAGTAACGGAAAGAAAAGGAGAAGTCGTTTTTTGCCGATTTGTGCTGCGTTCCAGTCCACTTTTAGCAAGGGGGTAATCGAGCTCTCGAATTCCGTACCACCCCCGGGGGCCGCCATTGGCTAACAAGCCATCACCTGCTGTTAGCATTCCATTGACTCCCATTCATTTTGGCGTCACTTTGACAGCGAATAACTTTACATCTGAGGCGTTTAAAGACTCCATTTGTCCACTGTTTATTTCTAAAGAAACACGACAATGTATAAAAGGCTCCATTACCTTGTATCTTACGTTATGGTCCCGTTGAAGCAGTTTTTGTAAAAGTAGGCTAACGATTGCGTCATAACCACGCGACTCTCTGGAAATTACCGTAGAGACAGGAGGAGAAGCTTGAGGTCAATCGGGGGGACGTGGAGGCATACAGTCCGATAAAGTCAAGGGAGAAGCCCATAGAGAGTCATAAAGTTGCTCCTGCTCCTAGCTCATGGACACCTCCTTCTCACACTCTCCGTCTCTGCAAGATTTGGAAGGGATTGATTCAGATTTCTCTCGGCACAGCTACTAGAAGACAGACGGGTTGCTCACGTCACATCTGCGTCGTCAAGCTCAGTTTGAGTCTGCGCAGTCGCTCAGCCATCAGGAAGTGAGAGCTTCTAATTGACTTCACTTTTCTCAGTTGAAACCTATGGGGTCGCTGTGTTCTGTTTATAAACTGTCTATGACTTTTAGACGCGCACTTACGAACTTCCCTAAGCCCTTCCCCTCGGGGGAATCCCAGCCGCCATTTTGAAGTGCGTTCCACTTCGTGAAGTGGACGAGGGAAGTTTATATGGACAGACCCTCGTTAATGATCGAATGATCATTTTTATCAAGCTTGTATGTTTATATTCACTTATTTCACTTTTATGGCAATGAAAATTACCTATTAATTGTCATTAAAGTGAAATTACTTAACTTAAATATATGAGTTTGATAAAAAATACTCATTTTAGAAAGAAAATTTCAGATGGCACTTAGAGGCTTTTGCATCTGAAGTTTCATATATTAATTATATTTTTTTTTTTATTTAAAACAACCCACACACACCTATATACATTTGGATGCTGCATTAAACAAATTCTTAAAGGGAAAAAATGTAAATAATAAATCAACTCTTTAGTTGATTCCAAGTGATCAAGGGCTCAGGACGTTCCAGTTCCGCGCATTGCAGTTTCTGACAGTAGAGGGCACTCGTGCATCGTGCAATGGCGTACATCCGAGTGAACGAGACGGAGGGAAGTTAGCGAGCGAAGGGCGTGATAGTTTTGGACTGGAACGCAGCCATAGCAGAGAATGTCGTAGACGGGCTCTGGCCATAGAGACATTTCAGAGCACACGTGACCTGAAGCACGTTGGAAACTAACACCAACTTGAGAGAGAATATAGGGCACTATATGTCACTTTGAGTGATTTATTGCCCTTAAGCCCCGCCCCCTTTTTGACCGTGGGAATATTCCCACGCTTGCCCCGCCCCCTTCTACCCCCTCCCTCCCACCTCCGGACAGATCACGTGACCGTGGGAATTTTCCCACGGTACCCTTCCCTACAAACATCCCCACCCCGCCCCACTTCTGAACAGGTCACGTGACCGTGGGAAAATTTTCCCACGATCCGCATTAAAACGTTAAAACAACATGTATTAAAATTATATCAAGCAAATAGTTCTATTTTCTAATACATTTGAAGAAAAGTTGTACTTTCACAATTATATAGTGTTTAAAGGTGTATAAAACGTTGTATAAAGTTAAAATACAAGTCTTTAACGTTCATATATTTGTAAAATGTTAAAACATTAATGAAAAAGTTTAAATTGCATTATCTTAATGCTATCAAAATGTATTAGTATTAAGACATTAAACAAATATTAAAACATATCAAACACATAAACACATACGTACAATTAAAAGTGTGTATTTTCTTAAAGATATAAAAATGCGTTAGCATTAAAACATCTAAAATAACATTTTATGTTAAAACATTGAAAATCAATATTCAGTCATTTACAGGTAAGTATAACAAATTAAGAGTTTTTTCATTACAAAAAGATAATTTTTTAAAAATGTAGATCCATAATCATTTAACTATCACACATTATTTATAAAATATTACATTTTACATAAAATATCTTTAAAAGTGTGTATTTTCTTAAAGATATAAAAAATGCGTTAGCATTAAAACATCTAAAACAACATTTTATGTTAAAACATAAATGTTAAAACATTGAAAATCAATGTTCAGTCATTTACAGAAGAGTATAACAAGTTAAGAGAGTTTTTTCATTACAAAAAGATATTTTTTTAAAAATGTAGATCCATAATCATTTAACTTTCACACATTATTTATAAAATGTTACATTTTACATAAAGTATCTTTAAAAGTGTATATTTTCTTAAAGATATAAAAATCTGTTAGCATTAAAACATCTAAAACAACATTTTATGTTAAAACATTGAAAATCAATGTTCAGTCATTTACAGAAGAGTATAACGAGTTAAGAGAGTTTTTCATTACAAAAAGAGAATTTTTAAAAAATGTTGATCCATAAGCATTTAACTTTCACGCGTTATTTATAAAATGTTACATTTTACATAAAGTATCTTTAAAAGTGTATATTTTCTTAAAGATATAAAAATCTGTTAGCATTAAAACATCTAAAACAACATTTTATGTTAAAACATAAATGTTCAGTCATTTACAGAAGAGTATAACAAGTTAAGAGTTTTTTTCATTACAAAAAGATAATTTTTTAAAAATGTTGATCCATAAGCATTTAACTTTCACGCGTTATTTATAAAATGTTACATTTTACATAAAGTATCTTTAAAAGTGTATATTTTCTTAAAGATATAAAAATCTGTTAGCATTAAAACATCTAAAACAACATTTTATGTTAAAACATAAATGTTAAAACATTGAAAAATCAATGTTCAGCTCCGGACCGTGGGAATTTTCCCATGATCCCCTTGTCTACAAACACCCTCACCCCTCCCCACATTTTTTAAAAATGTTGATTTGTTAGCATTTAACTCCCACACATTATGTGTAAAATGTTAAAACATTAATGAAAAAGTTTAAATTGCATTATCTTAAAGCTATCAAAATGTATTAGTATTAAGACATTAAACAAATATTAAAACCACACCATGTTAAAATCACAGTATCTAAAAAATAGCCTTACGTTTTTTGTAAATCCGTTTGTTGAAAGAGAGCCAAAAGGTATATCCAATGGTGTATTCCACATCAAAGGTATATCCAATGGTATTTTCCACATCAAATGTATATTCAAAAGGTATATCCAAGACCAAAGGTTTATCCAACAACAAGGATATATTCATGACCAAAGGTATATCCAAATATATATCCAAAAGGTATATCCAAGACCAAAGGTTTATCCAACATTAAGGGTATATCCGGATCCATAGGTTTAGAGATTTTATTTCCAAAAGTTGCAAAGTCTCGTGAGGAGCTCAATGAAACACGTCCACACGGTTACATCCCAAAAGTTAGACTGACCTCTGTGACATCTGCCCTGTAGCCACAGGTAGACCACTCCCACCCTAGACCCCTCCCACCCCTAGACACCTCCCACCCCTAGACCCCTCCCACACCATGACCCCTCCTACATCAAGATCCCTCCCAAGCCAACTATGTATTGGTACCAGATCAGTGAGTTGTTTTTAATTAAAGAAGAGTTTTGTTTTCCACAATCATTTAAAAACTTTTTTTTAAAAATGTATGTATAAAGTTAAAATGCAATGGTTCAGTATTCGTACATTTTACGACGTTATCTGAAAAAAGTTTGAATGTGGTCCTTCACATTCAGATTTAGAAAACCGTTCAAAACAACATCAACAAAAAATAATGTGCAATCATTTTAAAACAAGTTCCATATGATACATCACTCATCGTAGACACATGAATGAGTATAGATCATGTGTAAACCCGAGTCTCAGCCCCCCCCCCCCAACACTAAATAACATTTATAAAAAATAATAGTTGTTTAAAGTTTAAAGTTAATTCATGTTTTAGTTAAGTTATATTCACTAACTTACTGATTTATTCACTCTTTGATAAGATAATCCACCTCACCCAATGGAGAAATCGATCATTGTTTGAGAATGCGTTTTGATGTAAAAAATAATGAATCTGTTCAAAACTGTGTGCTTTTAACTTTAAAACCGTGAAACATAAGCGGTAGGCAAACATTTTCCACACACACATGTAACACTTTCACATACAACTTTAATAATAAAATAACTTTAACTTTAATAAAATGACACAGACCTTTAAAATACAAAGCTGTATAGGCTAGTATTTAAAACGCCAGGCCTATCAGAAAAATGTAAACAAGCTAGAATGTCTTTTTACGTATACAGATTTTAAAACACGTTAAAAACAAAAAAAAGGTCAACGTTAAATAATTTAAAACAAGTTATAGGGTAGAATGCATTACACAAATGAGTTTTAAAGATACCGTAAAAAGAAATGGTAAATTATATTTTTAAACAATGTTTCAAACGTGAGCATTTAACATATCGAACAACATCAGTTAAAAACTATGTAAAACGAATAGTTTTTAAGCAAAGCTTTTTAACATTACAATTCACTATAAACTTTTTGTTTAGTTCTTATAGCTAAAATATATCCTTCACTGTCCACAAAGCATCCATGCGCACGGAAAGCATAACATGAATGTGAAATCCGGTCTGTGAAGCCAAGTCTACGTTGGTAAAAAATACTTAATCAAAACAATGTTTTAAATTTTGTACGTTTTATTTAATTTAGTTATTAATTCAGTATTAGATCTTTTTACTTATGTCTCATTTGAGGCCTCCGGATGACACAGATGTGACGTTATTTTCATTAAAGAAGACATATGTGCATTAATTACACTCATTACATATTAAACGTTAAAACAACAGTGAAATAAGTTAAAATTGCATTTTCTCTAAAGAGTTATTAAAAAATGAGTTAGTGTTATTTTAAGATGTTAAAACATTAAAAATACAACGTTCAGTCATATACAGAAAAGTAAAAACAACTTAAGAGAGTTTTTTTCATTTACAAAAAAAAAAAAAGATCTAACTTCCATACAGTATTTGTAAAACTTTTACATAAAACACAAACTAGTTTAAAAAGCCTTACGTTTTTTACATAACCAATTGTTAAAGACTCAGAGTTTAAAAGATATAAAAGTGTTTCCTTGTGCTAGAGCAGAGTAAAAGAATGTCCACTCACTCCAGAGATTTGTCAGGACTGAAACACTGTGAGGGCTGCACAGAGACCCACGCAAACCCCGCCCCTACCACCTCCCACAACAGGTGTCCCGTGGGAAAACCCAACACCCCCTTTTCACCTCCCAAACAGAAAACACGACTGGTCACTTCAGAGTCCAAGTTGGAAATGACTACTGAAAGACAGGGCAGTGGGTCAAACAGACTCCGCCCCCTAACACACCCCTC
This sequence comes from Squalius cephalus, assembly GCF_949319135.1. NCBI lineage: Eukaryota > Metazoa > Chordata > Actinopteri > Cypriniformes > Leuciscidae > Squalius > Squalius cephalus. The sequence goes on from NC_137129.1 coordinate 44,926,273, forward strand.
TCAAAGCTGAGAGGCCAACAAAAAAAACTCTCAGTTAGGTTATTTATTTTTCTCATATAGTTATTTCTTTTTTTATTCTCTATTTTCACAGACCTAAAATCATGATGCTTCAAAGTATGGATTGGAAGTAAATTACCAAAGACACAAACGACTTCAAACATTTTTACAGTAGTGTGTAGCAAAAGCAGAATTCTATCTTCTTTAAATAAAGATTCGTCTTTATTCATGCTTTAATTTCTTTAAAACAGTCTGATGACATGCAATATTTCTGTGGTTAATTGATTAGTAATGTTGCGAGAGGTTTCCTCATACGAGTAAAAACGCTTTAGATGTGTTTGTGACAAAACATTGTACTCACTTAGACCTATTGGAAAACATTAATACAACTCTTGCTTTACAAAAACTGGTATTACACTAAAACAAGACACAAAATTGTATATTTCATTTACCCCTACAGTAGTCATATAGTTATTTCTTTTATTTTTATTCTCTATTTTTACAGACCTAAAATCATGATGTTTTAAGGTATGGATTGGAAGTAAATTACCAAAGACACAAACGACTTCAAACATTTATACATTAGTGTGTTGCAAAAGCAGAACTCAATCTACTATGCGTTGGGATAATCCAGACATAGCTTTACTAAAAGAAAATATTATGGAAGTCATTTTCAAACTGTGAGTAGGCTATGCTTCAACATGTAATTATATCATATTTTATATATTAATATCATGGTTCCATGTTGTTTTAATGTTTGTTTGTTTGTTTGTTTGTTATTAACTAATACCTTTTTTAACTAACACTTCAACATCCTGCCCAAATTAAAGAAACGTATGAGCTAAGGATGACTCTGACCCCCAAATAAACGGGTAATGGAGTGTTCACAATCTACAATATACAGTTAGATATTCTCCTACTTCGTATGTGTGTAAATAGTTGTGCTAAATTCTTTGGGTGTATTTTTTACACATCAACATATTTGTCACACCGTAGCGATGCATCACGGTCTTGTAAAGCCGAACTAACTTTAAAACATCATCTGTGTCACTAAACAACATGGTTAAGCTAATGAATTACAGTTGATACGTGGTATTTTTACGTGAAAGGAGGGAAAGGAATATTTAACATATAAAAATAAAAATATTTTAACCTATTGTCAATTTCAATTGCTAGATAAATCATCTAACAATCAACAGTTATATGTGAAACAATTAGAGCTGGCTAGAATTAGTCGCATTAGAGCAGGATTCTTGTTTATATTGAACATTTGTACCCCATGTTTAACAGCGCTATTGTTCTCGGCCTCATCAGAGTTCACACAGTTTTCACCGGAGCATACCGACTCTGAAACAAGACCAAGTATTAGCACGTAACATTTTGGACACCTTTGTTTTTAGGCATCTTTTCATTTCTTCTGAAACACCCTGTTTTGAAATTGTTTAACAATTTTTAACATCACTAGCGTAACACTTATCGTATTGTCGGGTGTGATTGTAATGTTTGTACACTTTCCCCCGGATATCTGTTTCCTACAGTTAGCTGTAATGTTAGTGAACTCTAGGTCTTCCCTTTGTTCATATACGACAGTATTCACATGAATTGACTTGATTTGATAAAATTATGGTTTAAACCATCATTTTCATGTGAGACATTTACATTATATTATTATACCGTCCTAGTTTTTAAATAGCGCTAAAAGGTATATTTTACATTTTAACCCTTTATGCGGATATAGAATGCCGCACAAGGTTCTCTGACATATCGTGAAAACATCTAGATCTAACTATGTTTTTAAAAATACCGCGAAGCAAAGACAAGGACACATCTTTCTATAAGCGACCCTCAAAATCTGTGCATAAAACAAAACACATGTATGTGTACAATGATTTATCAGAAAATTACTTTTGTTTGAAGAAAAACTTAAATCAGCTGGTGCTTGATAACTATTGAAGCTATTAAACACCTCTGAATTCGGTAATGTGATATCACGTTTTAATTTTAACTCAATACATTTGAATGCGCTAAAGGTCTATGAACTTTAACATCTTAATAGTTGGTAAAATGATCTTAAAGCCTAGGCAAAATGAAATACATCCTAACTACTTTCTACATGCTTGTTACAGATCTTATGACGTACAATTCACCCATGCATATGTTTAAAAATATATGTATATATATATAAATATTTTGGTGTAAAATAGACATCTCTCCGGTGGCATATGCATAACTTCTCCATGACGCTACTTCTGATTCAATATGGTATTATATGTAATCCTATACAGCTGTTTACGGCATCATGATGACAACCCCTCCAGTGGGGCTGGGTGAGCTGTTGTCCTGATAAATATTTCAGGACTTCGCACACACCCCCGGTTTGCCGGTCTATCATTTTCTTCACTACTTCAATGTATACTCGAAAGTATAATGTTGAAATATAAATAAAAAAATAAAAAAATTACAAACATTTCTATTGTGTTAATTTCTGAGCTCACAAAAATAGTATTATAATAGTATACATAATAATAATATTTAGAATAATTAAAAATACTACATGATTTAGATGAAATATTTCAGAGATCCTTGTAAAGAGTTGCGGAATGTTTTCTGCATTTTAATTACTGTATTCCCGAGGTGGCAACCATTTCTATACCATGTCTGGATGCGCTGTGCCACGGACCACCGAGGCACATCGCGTCTCTGAAAAATGTGTGGTGATTTTTCAAATGATACAACTAATTTGTGTACAGAACAGAACAGAAGAAAGGGCATTTTGTAGTGTTGAACAAAATTAGATTTTGTTCTTAGCATCGGTTCCTGCATCATAGAGGGAGGAAGCACATACCCCCTACGTCGACCTTCAATCTGTTCAAAAGTTCATTAAATTTTTTAATGAGATTATGTGTTCTGTCATGGACGACTAGACACTAGTCATTGGATGTCCAGCAGAGAGGGGGCTTAAGTGGACACGCCCTGTGGTCACATTTTTATGTCTTCATCCAGAGTTTACCCCCCACCACAAACCTGTCGTCCTCTCACTCTGCCTTTTCCCCCATTTCGCAACGTAGCCATCCTACAGCCCTGCGATACCCGTAACATCGACCACCACGGCATCCGTTTCAGGCCAAACGGAGGAGCAGGTGGGTTACTTAAACCTGGATATGTCTCGCCAGCGACCTCCGGCTTGTCACAGTCCTGACATGCGCTGGGAACAGGAACGCCTTGACACCTTTCAGAATTGGACTATTGCACCAGTAAGTCCAGCCGAGCTTGCCAAAAGTGGTTTCTACTACCTTGGCCAGGGCGACAGAGTGGCTTGCTTCAGTTGTGGAGGCCAGCTTAGCAACTGGGAACCGGGAGATCGTGCAGTATCAGAGCACCAGAGACATTACCCCAACTGCCCCTTCGTTCGAGGTGACCGTGCAGATAATGTACCTTTATCTAGCCTTTCCAATATATCGGCAATGCAACAGTGTGAAGAAAGGTTGCTCACATTTGTCTACTGGCCCTCAAGAATAACTGTTCGACCAGACCAATTGGCTAAGGCTGGTTTTTACTATGTTGGTCGTCGTGATGACGTGAAGTGCTTTTGTTGTGATGGTGGACTCAGATGTTGGGAGCCTGGTGATGATCCATGGGTAGAACATGCCAAGTGGTTTCCAAGATGTGAATACCTGTTGCAAGAAAAGGGCCAAGAGTTTGTTCATCAGATTCAAGCAAGATTTCCAAGACTATTTAAACAGCTATTGACTAATGGAGACAACAACTCAAGAGAATTTGTTGATCCACCTGTTGTACACCTGGGTCCTGGAGAAGATCATTCAGAAGATGCAGTGATGATGAACAATCCTGTGGTGAAGTCTGCTTTAGAGATGGGATTTGAGCGTGGCCTGGTGAAGCAAACCGTGCAGAGCAAAATTCTCGCAAGTGGAGAAAATTACAAAACCGTTCAAGAGTTGGTGTCTGATTTACTAAGTGCAGAAGATGAGAAGAGAGAGGAGGAGCGAGAAAGTAAGTTGCTTACTTTTCTTAAGAAACATCATCTTGCCATGTCACAGCAGCTAAAAAGCGTGCAGAGCTTAATGGACCATCTTCTAGAGGAGAACGTCATCTCACAGAAAGAGTATGGCATTATTCGTAACTGTGCTACAGCCAAGCAGCAGACAGGGCAGCTCATTGAGTTAGTCCTGTCGAAAGGAAATGCAGCAGCAGAAGTCTTCTGCAACTGGATCAAGAAGAATGATGTCTGTCTGCTGAGAAAACTGATGGCCCAGACAAATGAAGCTGCATCACCGAGTCAAGATCTTTCAGACTTGCCTATGGAGGAACAGTTAAGAAGACTTCAAGAGGAGCGCACATGCAAAGTTTGCATGGATAAGGAAGTGAACATTGTCTTCATCCCCTGTGGTCACCTAGTTGTGTGCAAAGAATGTGCGCCTTCTCTGCGCAAGTGCCCCATATGTAGAGGATTGGTCAAAGGCGCTGTCCGTACTTTCCTATCATAAAGTGAAGATATTCATCATCCAAGTAACAACAGTTTTTGGATGTGCAAATTTACACCAACTCTAATTGTTTCACATATAACTGTTGATTGTTAGATGATTTATCTAGCAATTGAAATTGACAATAGGTTAAAATATTTTTATTTTTATATGTTAAATATTCCTTTCCCTCCTTTCACGTAAAAATACCACGTATCAACTGTAATTCATTAGCTTAACCATGTTGTTTAGTGACACAGATGATGTTTTAAAGTTAGTTCGGCTTTACAAGACCGTGATGCATCGCTACGGTGTGACAAATATGTTGATGTGTAAAAAATACACCCAAAGAATTTAGCACAACTATTTACACACATACGAAGTAGGAGAATATCTAACTGTATATTGTAGATTGTGAACACTCCATTACCCGTTTATTTGGGGGTCAGAGTCATCCTTAGCTCATACGTTTCTTTAATTTGGGCAGGATGTTGAAGTGTTAGTTAAAAAAGGTATTAGTTAATAACAAACAAACAAACAAACAAACATTAAAACAACATGGAACCATGATATTAATATATAAAATATGATATAATTACATGTTGAAGCATAGCCTACTCACAGTTTGAAAATGACTTCCATAATATTTTCTTTTAGTAAAGCTATGTCTGGATTATCCCAACGCATAGTAGATTGAGTTCTGCTTTTGCAACACACTAATGTATAAATGTTTGAAGTCGTTTGTGTCTTTGGTAATTTACTTCCAATCCATACCTTAAAACATCATGATTTTAGGTCTGTAAAAATAGAGAATAAAAATAAAAGAAATAACTATATGACTACTGTAGGGGTAAATGAAATATACAATTTTGTGTCTTGTTTTAGTGTAATACCAGTTTTTGTAAAGCAAGAGTTGTATTAATGTTTTCCAATAGGTCTAAGTGAGTACAATGTTTTGTCACAAACACATCTAAAGCGTTTTTACTCGTATGAGGAAACCTCTCGCAACATTACTAATCAATTAACCACAGAAATATTGCATGTCATCAGACTGTTTTAAAGAAATTAAAGCATGAATAAAGACGAATCTTTATTTAAAGAAGATAGAATTCTGCTTTTGCTACACACTACTGTAAAAATGTTTGAAGTCGTTTGTGTCTTTGGTAATTTACTTCCAATCCATACTTTGAAGCATCATGATTTTAGGTCTGTGAAAATAGAGAATAAAAAAAGAAATAACTATATGAGAAAAATAAATAACCTAACTGAGAGTTTTTTTTGTTGGCCTCTCAGCTTTGAGAGGGGTGTGTTAGGGGGCGGAGTCTGTTTGACCCACTGCCCTGTCTTTCAGTAGTCATTTCCAACTTGGACTCTGAAGTGACCAGTCGTGTTTTCTGTTTGGGAGGTGAAAAGGGGGTGTTGGGTTTTCCCACGGGACACCTGTTGTGGGAGGTGGTAGGGGCGGGGTTTGCGTGGGTCTCTGTGCAGCCCTCACAGTGTTTCAGTCCTGACAAATCTCTGGAGTGAGTGGACATTCTTTTACTCTGCTCTAGCACAAGGAAACACTTTTATATCTTTTAAACTCTGAGTCTTTAACAATTGGTTATGTAAAAAACGTAAGGCTTTTTAAACTAGTTTGTGTTTTATGTAAAAGTTTTACAAATACTGTATGGAAGTTAGATCTTTTTTTTTTTTTTGTAAATGAAAAAAACTCTCTTAAGTTGTTTTTACTTTTCTGTATATGACTGAACGTTGTATTTTTAATGTTTTAACATCTTAAAATAACACTAACTCATTTTTTAATAACTCTTTAGAGAAAATGCAATTTTAACTTATTTCACTGTTGTTTTAACGTTTAATATGTAATGAGTGTAATTAATGCACATATGTCTTCTTTAATGAAAATAACGTCACATCTGTGTCATCCGGAGGCCTCAAATGAGACATAAGTAAAAAGATCTAATACTGAATTAATAACTAAATTAAATAAAACGTACAAAATTTAAAACATTGTTTTGATTAAGTATTTTTTACCAACGTAGACTTGGCTTCACAGACCGGATTTCACATTCATGTTATGCTTTCCGTGCGCATGGATGCTTTGTGGACAGTGAAGGATATATTTTAGCTATAAGAACTAAACAAAAAGTTTATAGTGAATTGTAATGTTAAAAAGCTTTGCTTAAAAACTATTCGTTTTACATAGTTTTTAACTGATGTTGTTCGATATGTTAAATGCTCACGTTTGAAACATTGTTTAAAAATATAATTTACCATTTCTTTTTACGGTATCTTTAAAACTCATTTGTGTAATGCATTCTACCCTATAACTTGTTTTAAATTATTTAACGTTGACCTTTTTTTTGTTTTTAACGTGTTTTAAAATCTGTATACGTAAAAAGACATTCTAGCTTGTTTACATTTTTCTGATAGGCCTGGCGTTTTAAATACTAGCCTATACAGCTTTGTATTTTAAAGGTCTGTGTCATTTTATTAAAGTTAAAGTTATTTTATTATTAAAGTTGTATGTGAAAGTGTTACATGTGTGTGTGGAAAATGTTTGCCTACCGCTTATGTTTCACGGTTTTAAAGTTAAAAGCACACAGTTTTGAACAGATTCATTATTTTTTACATCAAAACGCATTCTCAAACAATGATCGATTTCTCCATTGGGTGAGGTGGATTATCTTATCAAAGAGTGAATAAATCAGTAAGTTAGTGAATATAACTTAACTAAAACATGAATTAACTTTAAACTTTAAACAACTATTATTTTTTATAAATGTTATTTAGTGTTGGGGGGGGGGCTGAGACTCGGGTTTACACATGATCTATACTCATTCATGTGTCTACGATGAGTGATGTATCATATGGAACTTGTTTTAAAATGATTGCACATTATTTTTTGTTGATGTTGTTTTGAACGGTTTTCTAAATCTGAATGTGAAGGACCACATTCAAACTTTTTTCAGATAACGTCGTAAAATGTACGAATACTGAACCATTGCATTTTAACTTTATACATACATTTTTAAAAAAAAGTTTTTAAATGATTGTGGAAAACAAAACTCTTCTTTAATTAAAAACAACTCACTGATCTGGTACCAATACATAGTTGGCTTGGGAGGGATCTTGATGTAGGAGGGGTCATGGTGTGGGAGGGGTCTAGGGGTGGGAGGTGTCTAGGGGTGGGAGGGGTCTAGGGTGGGAGTGGTCTACCTGTGGCTACAGGGCAGATGTCACAGAGGTCAGTCTAACTTTTGGGATGTAACCGTGTGGACGTGTTTCATTGAGCTCCTCACGAGACTTTGCAACTTTTGGAAATAAAATCTCTAAACCTATGGATCCGGATATACCCTTAATGTTGGATAAACCTTTGGTCTTGGATATACCTTTTGGATATATATTTGGATATACCTTTGGTCATGAATATATCCTTGTTGTTGGATAAACCTTTGGTCTTGGATATACCTTTTGAATATACATTTGATGTGGAAAATACCATTGGATATACCTTTGATGTGGAATACACCATTGGATATACCTTTTGGCTCTCTTTCAACAAACGGATTTACAAAAAACGTAAGGCTATTTTTTAGATACTGTGATTTTAACATGGTGTGGTTTTAATATTTGTTTAATGTCTTAATACTAATACATTTTGATAGCTTTAAGATAATGCAATTTAAACTTTTTCATTAATGTTTTAACATTTTACACATAATGTGTGGGAGTTAAATGCTAACAAATCAACATTTTTAAAAAATGTGGGGAGGGGTGAGGGTGTTTGTAGACAAGGGGATCATGGGAAAATTCCCACGGTCCGGAGCTGAACATTGATTTTTCAATGTTTTAACATTTATGTTTTAACATAAAATGTTGTTTTAGATGTTTTAATGCTAACAGATTTTTATATCTTTAAGAAAATATACACTTTTAAAGATACTTTATGTAAAATGTAACATTTTATAAATAACGCGTGAAAGTTAAATGCTTATGGATCAACATTTTTAAAAAATTATCTTTTTGTAATGAAAAACTCTCTTAACTCGTTATACTCTTCTGTAAATGACTGAACATTGATTTTCAATGTTTTAACATAAAATGTTGTTTTAGATGTTTTAATGCTAACAGATTTTTATATCTTTAAGAAAATATACACTTTTAAAGATACTTTATGTAAAATGTAACATTTTATAAATAATGTGTGAAAGTTAAATGATTATGGATCTACATTTTTAAAAAAATATCTTTTTGTAATGAAAAAACTCTCTTAACTTGTTATACTCTTCTGTAAATGACTGAACATTGATTTTCAATGTTTTAACATTTATGTTTTAACATAAAATGTTGTTTTAGATGTTTTAATGCTAACGCATTTTTTATATCTTTAAGAAAATACACACTTTTAAAGATATTTTATGTAAAATGTAATATTTTATAAATAATGTGTGATAGTTAAATGATTATGGATCTACATTTTTAAAAAATTATCTTTTTGTAATGAAAAAACTCTTAATTTGTTATACTTACCTGTAAATGACTGAATATTGATTTTCAATGTTTTAACATAAAATGTTATTTTAGATGTTTTAATGCTAACGCATTTTTATATCTTTAAGAAAATACACACTTTTAATTGTACGTATGTGTTTATGTGTTTGATATGTTTTAATATTTGTTTAATGTCTTAATACTAATACATTTTGATAGCATTAAGATAATGCAATTTAAACTTTTTCATTAATGTTTTAACATTTTACAAATATGAACGTTAAAGACTTGTATTTTAACTTTATACAACGTTTTATACACCTTTAAACACTATATAATTGTGAAAGTACAACTTTTCTTCAAATGTATTAGAAAATAGAACTATTTGCTTGATATAATTTTAATACATGTTGTTTTAACGTTTTAATGCGGATCGTGGGAAAATTTTCCCACGGTCACGTGACCTGTTCAGAAGTGGGGCGGGGTGGGGATGTTTGTAGGGAAGGGTACCGTGGGAAAATTCCCACGGTCACGTGATCTGTCCGGAGGTGGGAGGGAGGGGGTAGAAGGGGGCGGGGCAAGCGTGGGAATATTCCCACGGTCAAAAAGGGGGCGGGGCTTAAGGGCAATAAATCACTCAAAGTGACATATAGTGCCCTATATTCTCTCTAACTTGTTCACGAGATGAAGGGGAAAGAGAGCAGAGATTGATCGCACGGATCCCGTATTTCTCCTGAGTGCCAGAGATTTCTGTGTGGAACGATCATACATTCCACGGTGATGGTGCGCCTTACAGAAAAGCATAAAAAGCCACTACTGTTGTTTGTTTGGGGTATAAGTGCTCACAAAAACGGTTTTGGGTATTCTGTTTTATTTTTGAGAACGTTACAATTATTTGCATAAAGCTGAAAAGGAAAAATTAAAACAAATTGACTATTGTGAGAGAGGACTTACTGAGGGGAAGATACGGAAGTGTGACTATTATCTTCTATTTTGGTTTGTTTCTTTATAGAACATTGTGATTCACACCGTACTTGGCGAACTCTGTTTGAAAGTGTTCCTTTTTGTTCTTTTCCTGTTGTTACTTGCTGTATAGATTTTGCTTATACATTACCTGCCCACAAACGGAAACCCCAGACATAACATTTGGTTGGGTTTGAGTTTTGAATAGTGAACATTTGCGCGGCCACATACATAAAACCTATAGGGACATTAAAAAAAGCAAATCCACTATATCTTTCAGGCTGTATAAAAGCGACAATATTCGAAATAACATCAACACTTTCCAAAGCATACATATTTTCAAACAAACCTTAATGTTGACATGTTATGCATCAACTATAAATGTGCTTTTGAATCAAATTAAATTTACAAAAGTGGTTTTAAATACATGATAAACATATTGCATGCAAGTAAAAGTGTCTACTTTAATGTTTCAAATAACTTTTGTTAAAATAAAATGTCAAAATATGGGTCAAATAATGTTCCAAAATGCAAAATATGTTGTAATGGTCCGCACTTTGATTTTACCATTACATCTTTAAAGTGCCCCATTAAGCTGTTTTAAAGGTTTCACAATCAGTCTCTCACAACAGGTTTACATACATGCATCTAATAATAAATAAATAAAAACACTTTCATTTTCTTATAATATACAAATGACCTCATTTCTCAAAGCCTCTAAAACCACTTGTTTGAAGACAGTGGGTGTTTCTCAAAATCCCTCCTCGTTTCTTCTCTCCTCCGTCCTCCAGCCCGTGACCCAGAAACCGATCGCACTCGGCCATCTTCAAGGACATCTCAATCCTCTAATTGCACTGTGAGGAGCGAGGAGTGAAAGAGCTTCCAGAGGAGTCATGAGCGAGGATGCACGGGTGTATCTCATGTGGAAGTCTTTCTTGTCGAGAAACCTGACGCACTTATAAATTCTCCTCCCCCTTCACATCTGTCACAATCATTTATATTTATGCTTTACCTTTGCAGTTTAAATAAACCACATATCACACATATATCAACAGGGCATCTTGTTTTATCTTTATTATTTATGAATTTCTTAAATAACTGAACTTAAACAACATAAGGGCAGATCCTTTATCTCAGCTGATGATTCTTTGAAGTGACGCTCGATTGATCAAGAATATTCCAATATACATGTAATCTATATACACTACATTCACCATGTTGCCTATATCAAGTGACCCACCAGTTGTGTCACTTTACTGCCATTCACAGATCCTCTCCTGTGGCCTCATGGGATAGTAGTGTCCATCATATACGCACTTCAGAATCCCACCGGAAGAAGTATGTCATCTGGGTACTTCTTGCCTTCTCTTTAATGAGTACTGTGTATTCTGACATACTTCTTCATACTGTTTTTTTTTTCCTGATGCAGCCGATTATAGTCATTCAACAGTCTTTGACATCATCAAGTGAGTTTTTTGCTCTTAAATATTTCAGAATTTCACCTAACCCAGGGTTGCCAACTTTAAGTTCAGGATGGAGTGAGATTTATTTATTTATTTATTTATTTATTTTTTTTTTGGGGGGGGGGGGGTTGCAAATTTCAACCTTGATTCACTATCAGTTCACATGTATTTAGCCTACTGTACATATAAGGAAAACATATTTTGTTGAATGCAGTTTGCCTTTTTAGCACTATTTTTTACTTTTCTTGGGTTAAATTCAGTCTTTTCTTGCATTCATTAAAGGGGCGGTAATCCTTAAAAAACAATTTCTTTAAGAGTAAATATCTCCCTTTGCTTTGAACTTTGAGCATTATAACTTTACAGATGTTGTTTATGCTCAAACAGCAACATTTCACACTAACTAAAGTTAGAAAAGTGAAATCATAATCAACCACCCCTTTGACTGAGACGCTATGCGATCTGTTATGCCACAGAGGACAGATCTGTAGGCTACACTTCGCTATAGAACGCGCTATGCGGAAGTAAAGACGCTGGCTGAGATTCTACCGGAAATAGTTAGTAGCGTTCGTGCATAGAGCGTATAAATACTGTTTTGGCTGAGTGGTGTATACACAGCAAATTTATGGAGTTGAAAAATCCAGAGTTAGGCAAAAAAGTGCGAAAGAGTTAGATTTGTGAGTTTATTTTTTAACTCTGACTACAGTTTGTGTTATGGGATACTCCCTGTTTGTGTTGTATTTTGGAGTTTATTCAATGGTGTTCAGAAGCGTGTTTTAACACTACATCTGGAGTTAAATATTAAGAAGTGCGCCACACGATCGAGTCACGACCCTGGTGCAGCACTAAAGGCCTAATGGATCCGCCGTGAGGTATGTAAAAACGTTTTTATTACAATATATATATACATATTTTTTTCAAAATGTTCGATATTTTCTGACAGAAACACGTTTTGTCGTAGCTGTTGCATTGTGTGTGTACTAACGTCAATGACCGTGGCGAACGTGGTGTTTGAATTGAGTGGCTGTTAGCCTGTTTTGTGAGTTTTTTTCCCCTCGATTAAACGAACTAACATTAGATAGGCTAACCGTCTTTCACACCGTGTTTCTGAATTTTTTTTTTATTTTTTTTTTGCCGTCAAATGGTGACTCAACTCAAGAAACCTTCTTCTGTTGAGCTTCCATACGTTAATGCCGACGAGGTAATACACTTTATACAGCCATGGAACTTTATGTGTGTCATATAGCCTGTTTTACAGACGTCCTAACTGCAGTGTCTACCCTGGATTATAATATATTTGAGCCGTGAAAGTGTAACGTTTGGCCTGCAACGGGTTTGAATTGTAATGATAAACGTTTTAGACTAGTGAATAGTTAAAAAGTGCGTAGTTTTCAGCTTAAACATTTTTTTTATTTTTTTTTTTGCATTTTCAATCACACTAACATAACAGTTAACAAAAATTACATGTTTTCTCTTTAATGTCAGTTCACGATGTTGATAATAGTGCAACGTGAATGTAAAGCAAATTCTCTCGTCAAAGCCAGCAGGGATGACCGTGATTATGAAAATTGTATCAAAAATATTACATTACATTAGATGTCTGAATGGTTGTCTTTCCTTTTTTAATTAGATTTTGCAAGACTTCTTACTGATGTTTGGAGCAGAGGTTGCTTTAAAGGGGTCATATAATGGTACATGCACTTTTACAAGTTGATTGCACTGAAATGTCTGTTGGCAGTGCCTGTACACAACCATCCTATCATGATAAAAATCCATCCAGTGGTTTTGTTTTAATCTCCTTATATGTTTGACCCTCTCTGAAATCAAGCCGTTCGATATTGTGACGTCATAAGATCGTACGCCCCTCCCGCTATTGTGATTGACAGCTGTGTTGCAACACAAGACCCGCCCTGAGCGAGCTGTGACAGCCGTCATAGTAGTCCGCCATTGTGGATATGCTGGAGCAGAATGGCGTCTAAGCGATTGTGGTGTTCTGTTCTTAGATGAAATAAGGAACACAGCAGTAATTTGGATGTTCCTAAATCCGAGCCGTTGAAGAGTTTTGTTTTTGAAGCGATATGCCCAAAGGATTGACGCGGGGATTCCCTCACGGGGATTCCCCACGATTGTCCATGCTTTCATGTTTGCGCGAATCATTTCACACCAGACAGCTTTACAAACGAGAAAAAAACGGATCGGTACCAACGTGTTCCTGCTGAACCTCCAGAAAATGTGAGTGTAATGTTTTATTAACCTTTATATTAGTATTTATAATAATCTATGCGAAATTTGCAAACCTTGCTGCAGGCTTCACAATGAATGCATCTAAGGTTTACACTCAGGGTACATTACGGCATGTTTTCTATGTACGACCTTCTCAATATAATTCATAATCCCACGTTTATAATGAACAACGTGTGGTTATTGTGTTAGAAACGGTGTACGCACAGAACAGAGGGGCGGGGTGAGCAAAGCTCATTATCATTTAAAGACACATGCACTGAAACGGTGTGCTGAAAACAGAGCTGTTTTTGACCAGGTAAAATTAGTGTTTTCTTACAATACTAATGAGAATTTTTAATTAAAGTATATTACAAACTTTTAATTTAGACCCTAAAGAATCATATTAGCTTGTACAAAAAGGCATTATATGACCCCTTTAAGTTTCCTGGAAAAATGGAACACCAGTTTTAAAGAAAGTCATCCAGGAGGCCAGGAGGAACCTTAAAGAGACTGCTCTCCTAAAACAGCTTTTGAAAGCTGCACTGAATGAAGTATCTGACACTACTGATGATCCAGGTACAGTCATCATCAAAATAGTAATGTTGTTACTTGAGCCAATCAATCTTCTGGTTAAAAAGTTTTTATTGATTATTTCCCAAAAAGTCTGCTAAAAACACTGAATACACAGTTATTTCTTAATGTAATTTATTATGAAAGCTCATGAATTCATGCTTTGTGAATGCTTTTCATAAATTTTACATTAAAAAAAATCATGATGCATGTAAGAACATAGTAAGAGTAAGTCCCCTTGGCTTTGGGCATGTACAGTATCCAGTTTGCTCTCCAGCACACAATAAAAAACTACTAATAAAACTACCCCACTAATATTTCATCATTTTAATATATTATGATACACAATTCACAGGGCTAACTTAGAGATGCCCTAAACATACTTTGAAACAACTACGTTTTTTTCTGTCTCCAGAATGGGACAGCGACATGGCTTCTTTACTTGTCCTGCTGCATCTTCTCACTCCACAACTGGTGGAATCTGGTGAAATTTCACAAGGTTTGTTAAGACAACACTATCCTACTCCAAATATTGTAGTTAATGCCTATTTTTAAACAAATTGTTTATAAAGAGACATTTATGTTGTGTTTCAGTCATTCCAAAGCCTTGATGATCATATCCTGACCACTGAAGGAAACCCTCAGCTATACCTTCTTGCCTCAGGGACTTCGAAAGCACAGGTTTTCACCTTTTACATTGTCTTGGACAAAAAACTCTTGCCTTGTCAGTCATGTACATCCTTGGGTGCTTTTGACAAGCTGTTCAAGTCCCATTTAAATGAGTTCACTGTGAAGTTGTTCATTGTTACTTCATCTGATGTATAAGTGTCTATCTCAGGTTACACAATCCTACTGCACTACATGTTTTTTTATATAATCCTGCAGTCTTGATTTTATATAATGAAGTGATGTGTTGTTGACATTGTTTTATACAATTTTTTTTTTTTTTAGTTGGCACTCTGTTAGCTGCATAAATGTAAATGTTTTGCTGTTAGATTTTTACAGTATTTTATGACAGATATTATTTTAAAGTGTGTCCATACATGGAATTTTTAAACCAATGTATGAATTTGATCAAATAAAAGCACTGAGTTGAGAGTATGGCGTTCAGTATATCATTTTCACATAAAACATTATATTATGTTAAATATATGTTAACTCTAAGAAGTGTTAAATGCAATATTTTTTAAGCGTTGATTTTTGACACTGTTAAGGAGTTCATATTATAAATAACTCAATTTTAGAGTTACAATTACTCTCTGTATGATTTGTATTTTAACTCCAGAAAGAGTTATATTTTAAATCTGAAAAAGTGTTAAAAATTCAACACCAAGAGCGGAGTTATTTTAACTCTGCGTTGAAGTCTATTTGATGGTCACGCATGTACACTCAAATTGAGTTGATTTTAACTCGCATGGAGTTTATTCCAAAGACCAGAATTTGCTGTGTAGCCCAGCCTGAACTAGAGAGTTATTTTTGATCACTGTGACTGAAGCACGAGAAATTCTCGGTAACACTTTATTTTGATGGTCCCTTTTGAACATGCTGTTGACTATAAGTAACTTTGCAACTATATGTCAACTAACTTTCATTAGAGTATTAGTGTACTGTCTGCTTAATATCTGCTAACACTTTATTGTGATGGTCCGCCAACAGACATTCTACTGACTAACTTTGCAACTACATGTCAACTGGCGGGCTGAGACAAAACGCGGAAGCGATCGTGCATAGAGTGTATTGTTTGAATTTCGTATTAAAACTTGCAGAATTTGAAAGCTGAGACTTTGTTTCATATCAGAAGCAGGGTTGGCGATTGGCAGAGTGAGAGCATGAGACAGAGCCTGAAAGCTTATCTCACAGTAAATGTGTGAAAGCTGGCAACATGGTGCACGCAAGTCCTTATTAGTTGATTGTGTGGCAAAAAAAAAAAAATTCTTAACACATTTGTATTGACACATTAAATGTGTTAAACGGTCAACACATTTAACTCTGCAATAAAGTTAACAAGTCTTTGCCAACTCAAACATGTGTAGCCTACTTGGTCAGCTATAAGTGCCATTGACAGGTTAAGTATCATCGATGGGTAGCTACTGTTCAGCAACACACACACACACACACACACTCTGTGGTTTGAGCTTGTCTTTGTTTTGCAAAATGTTTCCTTCATTGCAGTTTGCTTTGTATAAAATAAAACCTATATAAGACTGTGACATAGAGCTGCTCGATTATGGCATAAATCATAATCATCACGATTATTTTTTTCAATATTGTATTAGTTAACATAATTACAAGTGGGCCATATGACCAAAACCTTATACAAGTAATTTATTTAACAATAGAGATATATTTATCAAGTCAATATTTGCTGGAAATAAGGTTGCTATGATATCTCAATTTTACAAACCGGCAAAATTTCACAGTTCTCGATACCAATTTCAATACCACAGTAGAATACTACACTAACTAATGTTGGTATAAAAAAAAAAAGTCCTCAAAGTATTGAAAATAAGTAAACACTCAGTTAAAAAAAAAACTAATTGCAAACAATAGGCTAGTTCAAATACAACAGAAAAATTATACAAATGAAACAAACAGTCATTATCATTCAACTCTGTAAACTATTCAGCTACCTACACCTCCTTACCAAAATGGTGTACACCAAAAAATATTCAGACTTATAAAACCGTGTGAACGCCAGAACCTGCGCAAAATTTACTTTGTAATCCCAGTCAGCGGAAGATTGTGAACATGCGTCTCCTCCCAGAAATAACCATATATGAGCTTACAACGCCTCGTTTTACTACGCATATCCTCATCTCCTCATCATATCATTTGCATATGATTATTCATCCACGTGATACCATGTTTAACGGTACAAGACATTAGCAGAATATGAGATGGATGTGCTAGTAGCCGATCCTTGCCTAGTTTTTGAATAAATCAATCAAATAGTGTAAAATACATTTCAGAGAAAGTTTTTCTCAATCTTTTCCACTGGACAAATAGTATTTTTATATTTTTATCTGCTATTCGCTCCGTGCACGTTCGACCTTGAGTGTGTGGGCCAGTACTTCCGGTGAAAACTTCCGGTGAACTGACAGCGAGAGCGGGAGACAACAGCGACCGAGTTCCATTACCACAGAGATATTTTTTCACAATGAGTGTTTTTAGGATTCAAGAGAGGCGACTTGCCTTTCAGAGAGGGACATCCTCAGCACTTCATCGTTGTGTGCCGTTATGTACCGTTTCGTCACGTTACAACAGTTAAGTCCGCTTTCATGCATTCCCCGCTGATGCTACGGTATGGGCTGAGTGGATGCAGAAGATCCGGAGGGAGGACTTCAACCCGACCAAATTTTTAAATGCATATAATTTTCAGTGTATTTGACCTGTGCATTTCTGTGCTTTCTATTACTGCATTTATTTTGTGCAAGTGAGATGAGTAAAGATCCTCGGACAGATTGTTCTGGGTAATTTAGGTGGAAACGCGGCTTATGACTTTTTTTTCTTTTTTTTTTTTTGCTAAATTATGCTGGTCAAGAAATCAAGAATTTATTGTCAGAGCTAGAACTCGAAATCAAGCATCTGTTTTCTTTATTTAAAAAAAAAAAAAACTTTGTCCATGACGGAAAAGGCATCTGTGACTGAAGTCTATTGTTAACATCAGTTGTCAACCCCAGTACCAGCTGTTAAGATCATTAACTACTCTATAGTTCTTGTTTCTCCTGATATGATCGCAAGCATGACAGGCTTGCTCAGGACCAAAGAAGCTTGTTCTTGCAACAAAATGTTCCTTCCAGGTGAAGAATTGCCTGTACAAATCATCATTTTGGTCCAGAAGCTTAAGATGTTCAGCTAGCTCTTTGGGGGAGTTGAAGTCATCCACATGGATAAAGGCACTTCCTGGTATGAATTCCTCATAGTTCTTCCTGGGTGGGCCAAGGACCACGGGAACAGTGCCGAGAGATAGAGGGTTGTACAGTTTTTCTGTAATGTAGTCTTGATGGATGGCGTTCTCAAAGGACAGGTAGAATTTACAGCTGGACACCACATCTGAATAATCTTTAGCACTAATGCGCCTGTTGAAGTGATTTCCGTAGGTTTCTATACTAATGTGTTCTTTTAACTCTTCGTAGTATTTTGACCGCTTAAAGTCTGAGTTCCAGTTACTTACAATCCAGCAAACAAGTTTATTCTTATGCGGGATTTCATCATGTTTCTTTCCACCAGTGTTCTCTGAGATTCGCCCGTAAGGGACCATGATGTCTGAATCGTGTCTGTAAGTCGTGGTCAGATTAAACAGATTGTTTAGATTTGACCGTTGTCCTGAGTTACTGGGAGATTCCATGTTCATCCAGACCCATTTCTGGATTGGAGGTCGTGGCAGTTTCGGCATGTTGGACAAGTCCCCATAGATGTCTCTGTGATGAAATAAAACGCCATGTGCTTTGTTAAACTGACTCTTGTCGACTGTCAAGTGGCAGCCATGGATGTTGTACATTGAACTACAGAGTCCTAAATCAAACGGATGCCCAAAAGGCCACATCCAGATCAGGAGAATGGTGTCTAGATCGCCTCCCTGCGATGAAGCCGCTTCTGTTTGTGTTAACTGGTGTCTGAGAGAGGTGAAGTTCACCATACAGGTGTTGTTCACTATTTGGATTTGATTTGGCGTCTTAAGAGCATTGATGCAGATGTTTCCGCAGACATCATGTTTGGGAACGGCTGGACAGTTTAACCAGTTTACTGATGGCTCATAATACATGTAGAATATTGCTGAGAAAAGTGTCATCAAAACCACTGCGATGAAGAGGTTCTTACAGGATCTGGAGGAGTTTTGGGACTCCATCTTTGACCTTCTGTGGAGAGAGCATGAGTAAGTGCTGGTGTTTAAATATATTTCTAGATTTGTGTTATAACTGCTCTGATTAGCTCTATAATTCATATCTTAGGAAGATTTTTTTCATAACCCATGAAAGGCTACTTAAGGGCACATGGTTTCAAGGACACAGATATAACCCAGGTGGCAATGATTTTTTATTGCTTTAATTAGGACCAAAAATGGGCAATAAAACACACATTTTGTGTTTTAATGTATTATTGGTCATGAAGTAATTAAAAACAGCTGATCTGCTTACTGTATATGGAGATCAACAAATTGGATGTGTTTAAGACAAAACCTTGCACTTAAGCAAGGTTACTACAGGTTACACATTGAGTTGACAGTTTGAACGTTCTTGTTTTCCATTTTCTTTACTTCAAGATCTGAGGTGAATTATCCATTGGTGCTTTCAGTACGGCTACAAATGGAACACTAAATGATGTACTAAATTATACATTTAGACATTACTGTTGCACTTAAGAAACATAAATGGTAAACACACCAATAGCGGAGCGAAACATTGCTGCTTGTTTGAACCTTGTTCGAGTTCGGTGCAGAGTTCACCGATGCCAGCCACAAATGTCTCTAAGTCAGATAAAACTGTGCTGATATTCTCAACACTGATGCGTAAAACAGGGGAAAGACTACGCCATGTACATCAATCCAGTTAGAATGCTTTTCAACCCACAAATTTACTATGGATTTACTGTAGTAACACTAACTGTAATCATGGTATTGTGGCAGAAATGTGGCAAATACATATTGAATTGTATTATGTTATTGTCAGGGTCCTGTCCATGTCTCTGTTCAATGTTTCTTTGTTTGTCTTGTGTCTGAGCACATGGCTCTGTCTCTGTTTGTGTTGGCCATGTGCTCCTCTTATCCAGTTCTTCAGGACTATGGCTAAGGGCCATGAGTACGATGATGCGGCCCCTCTGTCTGCCTGGATGATCCCCTGCCACAGTGGGAGATGGAGCAACTGAGGACTTTGGAGTCGAGTCCGCTCAAGTCATCCCAGAGTCATTCGAGTCCGCTCAAGTCACCCCAGAGTCAGTCGAGTCCGCTCAAGTCATCCCAGAGTCAGTCGAGTCCACTCAAGTCACCCCAGAGTCAGTCAAGTCCGCTCAAGTCATCCCAGAGTCAGTCGAGTCCGCTCAATTCACTCCAGAGTCAGTCGAGTCCGCTTAATTCACTCCAGAGTCAGTCGAGTCCGCTCAAGTCACCCCAGAGTCAGTCGAGTCCGCTCAAGTCACACCAGAGTCTGTCGAGTCCGCTCAAGTCATCCCAGAGTCTGTCGAGTCCGTTCAATTCACCCCAGAGTCAGTCAAGTCCGCTCAAGTCACCCCAGAGTCAGACGAGTCCTCTCAAGTAACCCCAGAGTCTGTCGAGTCCGCTCAAGTCATCCCAGAGTCCGTCGAGTCCGCTCAATTCACCCCAGAGTCAGTCGAGTCCCCTCAATTCACCCCAGAGTCAGTCGAGTCTGCTCAATTCACTCCAGAGTCAGTCGAGTCCGCTCAATTCAGACCAGAGTCTGTCGAGTCCGCTCAATTCATCCCAGAGTCTGTCGAGTCTGCTCAATTTACTCCAGAGTCAGTCGAGTCTGCTCAATTCACCCCAGAGTCCGTTGTGTCCGCTCAAGTCACCCCAGAGTGCGTCGTGTCCGCTCAATTTACCCCAGAGTCCGTTGAGTCTGCTCAATTCACCCCAGAGTCAGTCGAATCCACTCAATTCACTCCAGAGTCAGTCGAGTCCGCTCAATTCACCCCAGAGTCTGTCGAGTCCGCTCCAGTCACCCCAGAGTCAGTCGAGTCCGCTCAAGTCACCCCAGAGTCAGTCGAGTCCGCTCAATTTACCCTAGAGTCTGTCGAGTCTGCTCAAGTCACCCCAGAGTCACCCCAGAGTCTGTCAAGTCCGCTCATGTCACCCCAGAGTCAGTCGAGTCCGCTCAAGTCACCCCAGAGTCAGTCGAGTCCGCTCAAGTCACCCCAGAGTCCATTGTGTCCACTCAAGTCACCCCAGAGTCCATTGTGTCCGCTCAATTTACCCCAGAGTCCGTCGAGTCCGCTCAAGTCACCCCAGAGTCCGTCGAGTCCTCTCAAGTCACCCCAGAGTCCCTTGTGTCCGCTCAAGTCACCCCAGAGTCAGTCGAGTCCTCTCAAGTCACCCCAGAGTCAGTCGAGTCCTCTCAAGTCACACCAGAGTCAGTCGAGTCCGCTCAAGTCACCCCAGAGTCAGTTGAGTCCACTCAAGTCACCCCAGAGTCTGTCGAGTTCTCTCAAGTCACCCCAGAGTCCGTCGAGTCCGCTCAAGTCACCCCAGAGTCAGTCGAGTCCGCTCAAGTCACACCAGAATCAGTCAAGTTCTCTCAATTCACCCCAGAGTCCGTCAAGTCCGCTCAAGTCACCCCAGAGTCAGTCGAGTCTGCTCAAGTCACACCAGAGTCAGTCGAGTCCGCTCAAGTCACACCAGAGTCAGTCGAGTCCGCTCAAGTCACCCCAGAGTCCCTTGTGTCCGCTCAAGTCACCCCAGAGTCAGTCGAGTCCTCTCAAGTCACCCCAGAGTCAGTCGAGTCCTCTCAAGTCACACCAGAGTCAGTCGAGTCCTCTCAAGTCACACCAGAGTCAGTCGAGTCCGCTCAAGTCACACCAGAGTCAGTCGAGTCCGCTCAAGTCACACCAGAGTCAGTCGAGTCCGCTCAAGTCACCCCAGAGTCCCTTGTGTCCGCTCAAGTCACCCCAGAGTCAGTCGAGTCCTCTCAAGTCACCCCAGAGTCAGTCGAGTCCTCTCAAGTCACACCAGAGTCAGTCGAGTCCGCTCAAGTCACCCCAGAGTCAGTCGAGTCCGCTCAAGTCACCCCAGAGTCTGTCGAGGTCTCTCAATTCACCCCAGAGTCCGTCAAGTCCGCTCAAGTCACCCCAGAGTCGTCGAGTCCGCTCAAGTCACACCAGAGTCAGTCGAGTCCGCTCAAGTCACACCAGAGTCAGTCGAGTCCGCTCAAGTCACCCCAGAGTCAGTCGAGTCCGCTCAAGTCACCCCAGAGTCAGTCGAGTCCGCTCAAGTCACCCCAGAGTCAGTCGAGTCTGCTCAAGTCACCCCAGAGTCCGTCGAGCGCTCAAGTCACCCCAGAGTCCGTCGTGTCCGCTCAATTTACCCCAGAGTCTGTCGAATCCACTCAAGTCACCCCAGAGTCAGTCGAGTCTGCTCAAGTCATCCCAGAGTCTGTCGAGTTCTCTCAAGTCACCCCAGAGTCCGTTGAGTCCGCTCAAGTCACTCCAGAGTCAGTCGAGTCCTCTCAAGTCATCCCAGAGTCCGTCGAGTCCGCTCAATTCACCCCAGAGTCAGTCAAGTTCTCTCAAGTCACCCCAGAGTCCGTTGAGTCCGCTCAAGTCACTCCAGAGTCAGTCGAGTCCTCTCAAGTCATCCCAGAGTCCGTCGAGTCCGCTCAATTCACCCCAGAGTCTGTCGAGTCCGCTCAAGTCACCCCAGAGTCTGTCGAGTTCTCTCAAGTCACCCCAGAGTCCGTCGAGCCCGCTCAAGTCACACCAGAGTCAGTCGAGTCCGCTCAAGTCACCCCAGAGTCAGTCGAGTTCTCTCAATTCACCCCAGAGTCAGTCGAGTTCTCTCAAGTCACCCCAGAGTCCGTCGAGTCCGCTCAAGTCACCCCAGAGTCCGTCGAGTTCTCTCAAGTCACCCCAGAGTCCGTCGAGTCCGCTCAAGTCATCCCAGAGTCTGTCGAGTTCTCTCAAGTCACCCCAGAGTCCGTCGAGTCCGCTCAAGTCACACCAGAGTCAGTCGAGTCCGCTCAAGTCACCCCAGAGTCAGTCGAGTTCTCTCAAGTCACCCCAGAGTCCGTCAAGTCCGCTCAAGTCACCCCAGAGTCAGTCGAGTACGCTCAAGTCACACCAGAGTCAGTCAAGTCCGCTAAAGTCACACCAGAGTCAGTCGAGTCCGCTCAAGTCACCCCAGAGTCAGTCGAGTCCGCTCAATTTACCCCAGAGTCAGTCGAGTCCGCTCAAGTCACCCCAGAGTCAGTCGAGTCTGCTCAAGTCACCCCAGAGTCCGTCGTGTCCGCTCAATTTACCCCAGAGTCTGTCGAATCCACTTAAGTCACCCCAGAGTCAGTCGAGTCCGCTCAAGTCACCCCAGAGTCAGTCGAGTCTGCTCAAGTCATCCCAGAGTCTGTCGAGTTCTCTCAAGTCACCCCAGAGTCCGTCGAGTCCGCTCAATTCACCCCAGAGTCAGTCAAGTTCTCTCAAGTCACACCAGAGTCAGTCGAGTCCGCTCAAGTCACCCCAGAGTCAGTCAAGTTCTCTCAAGTCACACCAGAGTCAGTCGAGTCCGCTCAAGTCACCCCAGAGTCTGTCGAGTTCTCTCAAGTCACCCCAGAGTCCGTCGAGCCCGCTCAAGTCACACCAGAGTCAGTCGAGTCCGCTCAAGTCACCCCAGAGTCAGTCGAGTTCTCTCAATTCACCCCAGAGTCAGTCGAGTTCTCTCAAGTCACCCCAGAGTCCGTCGAGTCCGCTCAAGTCACCCCAGAGTCTGTCGAGTTCTCTCAAGTCACCCCAGAGTCCGTCGAGTCCGCTCAAGTCATCCCAGAGTCTGTCGAGTTCTCTCAAGTCACCCCAGAGTCCGTCGAGTCCGCTCAAGTCACTCCAGAGTCAGTCGAGTCTGCTCAAGTCACCCCAGAGTCAGTCGAGTCCGCTCAAGTCACACCAGAGTCAGTCGAGTCCGCTCAAGTCACCCGAGAGTCAGTCGAGTCCGCTCAATTTACCCCAGAGTCAGTCGAGTCTGCTCAAGTCACCTCAGAGTCAGTCACGTCCGCTCAAGTCACCCCAGAGTCCGTCGTGTCCGCTCAATTTACTCCAGAGACTGTCGAGTCCGCTCAAGTCATCCCAGAAGCGGTCAGTCATGCACTATTGTGCCCCGGAAGCGGAAGAGGAGGGCGCATCTTGTGCAATTAAATGCCCTTCTATCAGAGGTCCCAAATCCATTAGCCCAGGAGCGTCTGACTCAGGCGCCCCGAGTTCAGTGGTCCCAGAGGACTAGAGTCAGGAGAGCTCAAACCCTTAGTCAAACCCTTAGACACGATATAGTTCCTATTTTACTATGGGACTGAGGTGCAATGCTTGTGGTTATCATGATCTACAAATATGGAAGACAAATTTGAATAAGAGTAGAGTTCTAACTCAAAGTATTTATATTGTACTCTATAAAAGTTAGGTTGTTACAGTTTTTACAAATAATTTACATTTGGCAGACACTTTTATCCAAAGCAACTTACATTGCATTATCCTATACATTTATACATAGGTATGTGCATTCCCCTGGGATCGAACCCACAACCTTGCGTTGTTAAAGCAATGCTCTTACCACTGAGCTATAGGAAAGCTACGTTTTTATAAAAAGTTATTAAAATTAATGTTTTAATAATGAAAATAAATGTACATCCGCATCTCAGGGACTGTTTACACGACACTGTTTTCAACTAAAACCTTTGTTTTGGCCGTACATTTATAATGCCGTTTTGGTGGTCTGAAAACCAAACTTTTGAAAATGATACGGGCATGCACATGTATTAGTCTTTCTTTACAAAGAAACCACTGGCCTATGGTCTATAATGTTGTCATCTGTACAAAGATAAAACTCTTCCATTTTTACTACATCATTGTCATGTAAACATACCCTCAAGCTACTGTGAAATATGCAGTTCCAAGAGGAAAAAACATGTAATATTAGTAATTAATATTATCATTGATAATTAATTATTGTTGCTACCACCAAACCAGGTGGTAGTGCCACCGTATTGGTGCTACTGTTAGTCTGAGCCCTGACATGATCCTTCAGAAATCATTCTAATATGCGGATTTGCTGCTCAAGAAATATTTCTGATTATTATCAATGTTGAAAACTGTTTTTGCTGCTTCATATTTTTGTGGAAACCATGATGATCAGTTTATTTCTTCAGAGTTACGGTAAATTTGATGATATTTTTGAGGTTTTAGTATTAAATGAGGAGCTACATAAGAACTTATTGAGACTCACCTGTGATGTCTGTCAGATAATCCCAGTCTTAAATCATCTTTCGTTACAATCCCAGTACAAGTTCTTTATACTCCAGAAATACAACAAAAATGCTGCAATTGTCAATGAGTGATAGATTTACAATAGATCTTCTCAGCTCTTAATCCCTCCCACAGCTTTGCATCACATTCACCACAGATGAAACATGGAAAAAATTATAACCTAAGAATAACAACTGACGAAAAAAATATTTTTTAATATTACTGAATGAACCTAAATCCAATTTTTATTTAAATGTCTTTTGCATTTAATCGTATTACGTTCACTCTGCTTATGTTTGTAAAATGAAAGTTAACTTAATCCTTTTGTGTTTGGACTACATGAATAATGAATGCATTAACTAAAACTAGGCAGCCTTGGATGTGTTAGTTTGTGTTTTTGAGGTAGAACAGGAAAGAAATAGGTAAGTAGGAATAGGAAAGAACAGTTATTGATAAATGCACAGTAAAGTTAGAAAATAAAGAGGCAGGAGGTTTTTTTTTTGTGTGGTTTTGCGCTGCAGATGTAGAGCTTGTGTGGTTAGTCTGTAGAATGGTGTCGTGACAGACAGTGGTGAATTCAGTTTCTATCAAAGAGAAGAAGAAATAAATAACTTTTATACTTTTTCATTGCATTTGCATGCTAAAAAGTACGTAAACAGGGAACAGTTTGTTTTTATACTATGTTGGGCAAAATGGTACAATTAGAGACAATTACATTTAGACAACAATATTTTGGAAATCTAGTGTGATTGCAAATGTGTCTATGCCAAGACTTGGCATTGGTGGTTTCTGAAAGTGCGTCACTGAGTATCTGGGCAATGCAGTTCAGTTTGGGCAAAATAAAAGTTTTTATTTGAATTTTGTTTTATTAAATAAAAAACACAATGTTTAAGATCTGAGTAAGAGATGGCAGACTAAATCAGTCAACCTGCAGAATCTGATGAATGTTAACCAACTCAACATTTGTGAAACTGAGGAACTGAAACTGTGTGTTCCTCCGTGTGTATCTGATGATGGGGTTGTACGGTGTGTGGATCATGGTGGTGTAGTTCACAGCAGGAAATTGTCCATCAACCAGGTCAAAGTCGTACAGTCTCAGCAACCTCGACCAGATTGTTTTTATCTGCACGTAGGCGAAGTTTTCTCCAATGCAACGATGACGACCTGTGAAAGATCACAAGCACTGTTAACATCTCAGCCGTGCCTTTACTGAAGGTTTTACTGTGGTTCTGCTGACATTAATGTGACACACAAACACATTTCACATCAGTCCTTAACTTATATCATGTGATACCAATAGTCACGGCAGTAAACCTTTAATAAACAATAACTCATAGTAAAAAACAATCGGGAGATTATTAACACGAAAAACCACAGAAATTTTATTAAAAAAGTAAAAATAAAACATTGCATAGTCTTCATTGTATGATTTAATTATTGATTCTTATTAAAGCTACAAAAGTTAAGACAATAGCAGTGAGTGATTTTGTCGCTTAGGATAAAACGTTTGCTAAATGCATTAATGTAAATGTAATGATTTTCTTTTGTTGTTTGATTTATATTAACATTAACAACGCTGCTGTCCTCTTAGAAACCTAAGGCACAGATGAAATATATTGACACGCATCTTATTTTCCCCAACTGTTTACGTTCACTTAAAGTGTAAAATATACTTTGTTACGTTGTTACGTTTTGTCTGTTGTGGTTTCTGCTGTTGTCTTCTCCTCCTTTAGGATTGGTCCTGGACATAATGAGAGGCTGTTGCTGGTTGGACCAGAGAAGAGGCCTGGACTATAAATTCCCCAGAATTCCTCTGGATGGAGCTCTCTGCCTCTTTGACTGCACTAGTTGTTGTGCTGTGTGTTAGCTGGTGAACATGTAGCACAATAGCTTGTGATTGCTGTGCTCCTCTTTATGTTAACAGTGCTGTTAGCCACTTGTGATACAGTGTGATCTGTTCGTGCCTTAACGATAGTGATGGCAAAATGAGGCTTCCTGAACCACTGAGACCTTGCAGCCCATTGCTTCAGCCAAAGGTTCATTACTCGAAGCTTCATTCAGCATTGCTCACTAGTGACACCTAGCTACTGTGCAAAGAAATAGCAGACAAATTCATTCATTCTGAACTGAACCAGTGCCCCCCCCCCCCCCCCAAATTTTATAAAAAAATATATATTTTTAAATATATATATATATATATATATATATATATATATATATATATATATATATATATATATATTATAAAAATATTTTTATAAATAAAATTATTGATTTTTTTTTTATTTTGTACTCGCTGTTAATGTCTGTAACCTTTCATTTGCAATAATAAAAAGACATGAGCAGACATTTGTCCATTGCCTGTGTATAATATAAAATCTTTCTATCTTTCTCTGTCTGAATTTACTTGTGCAGAGTCACACACACAGTTAATCAATTATTCAGAAATTGTTTGGATAGTGACAGTATCAACAACAACAGTGACACTGTGTTGAGTGCAGTGCTTATGTTGGAGGGAGTGTAATAAAGTAAATTGCAACAGAATAGTCTGGAAGGAAGGATTACAATATATTTTTGTTGAGAAACAGAATTATTTCAAGTGTGCTGGGGTTTAGACGTTTCCTCTTCTCGGACAAAATCTCTCCAGCCTTGGAAAAGATCCTTTCACAAGGAACAGAGGATGCAGGGGAAACATAAAAATGCCAGTGCCATCTGGTATGAGGACACTGATGCTTCTGTTGAGCCCAGACAGGGGAGGATTCCCTCTTTCTTGCTGGTCCATTACCAGGAAAAAAGAAGAGGTCACAAAAAGCAAACAAATCCAAAAGGGCAATCCAAATCAAAAAGCAGTCCAGTACAGATCCAAAAATCCAAATAATCTTATCTAATTAATATAACAAGACTATAGACGAATCCGACGAGCGTTCTGTGTAGGCTGCCATCTTGTGGCGACGCCATTACTGAGCTGTTACTAGTATGTAAACAAACCTCCGTGATAACGCAAACGCACCCTCGATGTATGGAAGTATGACTTGTTGGGTTGATGATGTTAGACAGTGGCCTCCAGTCACAGATGAAGGTACAAACGATCTTACTGATTATTTATGAAAATAGCTTGGCAATAAGTATGCTAGCTAGGCAAGCTAACGAGGAAACTATTAAAAGATCTGTCCATTTTGCAACAATAAATAAATGAATGATATCAAATAAACGAATTCATGTTTTTCATTTGTGACTATTATTTATCTCATTTTCACATTTCAAAAGGAAAGGGTAAGGTACAGCTAACTGCTAGCGTTGTTGGTTCTCAGAGTGAGAGTCACAGTCAAGCAAATAACGTTACAGTAATGTTACTACTGCCCCAACGCGCCCCTTCGGTTGTTTTAAAGGTATTCAAGAGTATTTTCTCCTTCGCCTGGCATCCGATGATCAACAAAATGCTAACTACAGGTCACTGATAGAGGGTCAAAAAAATTATCTGAGCTCCATATGGGTTGGTCAAATAATGTAGCCTGGCAAGCCAGACCTACATCAAGATGTTAGGTCTGGAAACTCACCATAGTCACGGCTCAATCCGAGGGGCGGGATAAACGGCTGTCTCTCAAATTCCCTCTGCACGCAATAGGACAGCGCTTCAACCAACCAGAGCGTTTTCCCAACAGCGGAGCTTAGTTGATAGATTCAACTTTTGCCATATCTGGCCGGCAAAACGACAAACACATCTTCCTTTTTTTAAGAATGACTTAAGTGCCGTTCTTTGCTCTTTTCTCAAAGAAAAACTTAACTCCAAGTCCTCCAGAGTCGCGGCCAAAGCCGATTCGAAAGACCGTTGTTCTCCATCAGCAGCCGCCATTCTTTGTTTTCAAGTAGCAGCAGCCAGGTAACCGTCGCAACTCTGTCGTGTATGTTAAGCCCGCCCCCGCCTACTCTATACACAACGTGATTGGCCTGACCCATTCTGGGTTTTTGCAGCGAGAAGGTTTATTGAGAGTTGCTAGACGTACCTGGCTGCGAAATACATTTTGCTGCCGCTAGGGTGCGTCTAGATTTCTAGGCTACAAATAATGTACACTCTACCAGATGATAAATACATAGTTCTTAAAGGACCTGTCCGATTTTCACAGACCATTAACAACACTTATAGTGTTCAAATAACTCTGCAGAGGAAGAATAGTAAAGTTGTAGATGTAACGTTAGTGACAGTCGTAAATCGCAGGCTGTTTATTCCAGTGGACGCAACCAAACCAATGCCGCAACGCTACCCAGCAACAGCTCAGTAATGGTGCCCGCTTACTTCCGGTAGTTTCGCCGGATTCGTCTATAAGCAACTTTAATTAATAAAAACAATATACTAACCATTCTAACCTGATAATGTAATAATATACAGCCCTAACACATATATGATGACACAATAACGACAATGACAATGATAGTTATCTGACTCTCTGACACTACAACTGCTTCTACTACTCCTGAGTTTCGAACCCTTTTATCCGGAAGCGACACTCGGACCGAACCGATGACGTATCCGCACAAACCGAGGCCTCGTTTGTCATTAGTCACGTGATTTTCACGTTAACAAAACAAGCCTCGAATCGCGGCTTCATCTGGCACGCCCATTTTTTCTCGACACAAGCTCCGACGCCTTGATTCAACTGTCACATCACTACTTAACGATCCCACCTGTAAAAGTGTACTTATTTTGGGAAGCAGGAAGGGGTGAGTGCCTTATTTTTCTTTGTAGGCCAAAAGGCCGTTACTTTTTCTCCTGTTTTTGGTTAGATAAGGAGATAGGGTACGTTATTGTATGTTTTGTTTCATTTATTTTATGATTCATAGGGAAGTTAGTTTTTTGTGGGAAAGTTAATTTCTGTTTGTTTATTGTTTTGGCATTAGCTCACCCCTGAAGATTTTTGCTTGATTCTTTCTTTTCAAGAGATTGTTGTTTAAAATGTGAAGTACACCGCTCTGAAGACAAACAAGAGAGCAGGAAAAGACAATAAAAAAAAGTCTAACTAATAAGTACTGTTTTGTTGTTTATGTTACATCCCTGACCTAGACCAGGGACCGTAACATAAATTGGGGGGCTCGTCCATTGCATATCAATGAAGGTAGTTGATATTAGTTATACAAGCATTTGTTGCCTGGTAATTTTTCTTTGGTGTGTGACGAATTTGAGGAGTATAAGCATGGCATTTGATTTAACGTCGTTTACGTTGCCTCCTGCCACGGAGGAATTTAATAAGTGTCGTAAAGCTGATTTGTTACAAATTGCAGATTTCTTTCATATTGTTGTTCATAGGGAGGGGCCAAAATGATTGAAGAAGAGTTGCATAGCAAACTGATGGAGGCTAGAATATTGCCAGATGAATCTGTGGAAGGAGTAACGGGGAAGGGTGCTGAAGCAGCAGTAGATGGAGATACCTTTTCTTTTTCTAGCATAGATTAGTCATCCTCGATTTGATCCTATGCTAGCTATTAAATTGAAGGAGTTGGACCTGCAGTTAAAGAAACAGGATTATGACGCGCAGCTTCTTCATTTTCGGACTTACGACACTCCTCCCACTTGCACACTGTTGTTTACCCTTTTCCGGCTACAACTGAGTTCCCACGGGACTTCAGCGCGAGACTACATCTAGCCATCTAAAACACAATTTAGGTGAATTTAAACAATGGCTAAGTTGCTAAACGCATCTTGTTGTCATGTAGGGGGCCTTTTCATGTTGGACAGACATTTTAATTGCATTTTGTGTCTGTTAACAGGCACAAAGACACCCTTTATGTATATGCCCCCATAACTGCTGTTATAGCTGAGTGGGAGCTCTGGACATTAGCTATAGTAGCTCCGTGTTGCAAGCACCGATCCGGTTCGTTTTTTTTTTTTTTTTTTTTCTCTATAGACAGTACTCACAAAGGTCTAACGATCAAGATTAACTTAAAAATTGCCTGGAGTTCTCCTTTAAGAGAAAAACTGACTGTGTGTTATGTGAATACTCACCAGGATGGGCATTTTGACATATTGTAGGCTATGCATTTTACCATTTATACATAAAATATCATGTCATGACATTCATGTTATATTATTATTTTTCCACAGGAGTTCGGCAAAGGTCTCCCAATGTAAGATATTTTGATTTGCTTCAGTGCAAATGAACAAGCGCTGTTTTTGTCTTTGCCATTTGTTTTGGGAGTGTCATTTTGCTCAGTCTTTCTGAAGGAACAACGCCTTGATTGTCCGAAATGTTTTGTGATTTTTTTTTTTTTTTTATCTTATAGACATTATTTTGGGGTTTTATATGAATGACAAGAATCTAATCAAAGCAGGTTTTTGTATAACCTTTCTTTTATTTATTAAAAAAATTGTATATCCATAAATGTATAAAGTAAACCCCCTTTAACATTTTCAAACAAGCACTGAATTTGTATTTAAATACAATCTCAATGTCAATTAATAAAAAAGCTATAAAAACATCTAGAATTTGTGCCATTTTTGATATTCTTTCTTAATATGCTTTCATCTTCCACTGGTGGTGGTTGAGGAGAGATTCCCTGATACAGTTGTAAAGGGTGTACAGTAGTACATATCAAAGCGCTATATAAATGCCTCATTCATTCATTCATTCATTCACTTTTGTGTCATTTTGTCTTCCTCCTTTCTTTCTCTTGGGAAATATTTTCAGTAGGTTATATGTTAAGCTACTTTTATATAATTTCTCTTGTCAACTATTATGCCATAACTGATTTATTATTTGAAAGACTATTTGTATTCCTCTCAAAACATGGTGCCCGTCCATTGCGCCAATAACGGAGGCGGAAACTCGTTATTAATCAGAGCGGACGTGACGACATACGGAATGGCTTGATCCAGATTCAACTTTTGAACATCGGACCTGGAGATTCCTCTGAGGAAAAAAAACAACCAAACAAACAATAAATTACTTCTAAAACTGTCTGGTGATATTGTTTTGTATATGTGAGTTAATTGTATCTTATATTTAATGTTTAATTTAGAGCACGTTGTCATTACTTTGTCTTCTGTGCCATTGTTAGATTACAGCAGTGTTTTTGCAGGTGGCCAAGATGTTTGATATATGTTTGGAGTATTAATATTGCTCTGTAGGGTATATAGATGGACAAGTAATTGTTTATCATCGTCATTTCTGTTGAAGTTTGAGAATTAAACGCCTCAGTCAGTGACGTTGAACGTTCATTACCGCATTTAACCACACGAGGCGCATCAAGCGAGTTAAAGTGTGTAAAAAGCTTAATTTCTTCAGCGTTATTTTCTGAATCTGGCATCTGAACTCAAGCAGAAATACTTAAATGCTAAATAGTGAAAGTTTTGTGATTAACAAAGACTAATAACGGAGATAAACAGTCTTTATTGTGCTCTGACTCTGTGCTCGTGTTTGATTGGACGATGGACTCTGTGCTCGTGTTTGTTTGGACGATGGACTCTACTTGTGTTTGATTGGCTGGAGGACTCTGTGCTCATGTTTGATTGGCTGATGGACTCTGTGCTCGTGTTCGTTTGGCTGATGGACTCTGTGCTCGTGTTTGATTGGCTGATGGACTCTGTGCTCGTGTTTGATTGGTTGATGGACTCTGTGCTCGTGTTTGTTTGGACAATGGTAAAAAATGTTTTCATCTTGTTATTTGTGAGAATCTCCGTGTTTCTCTCAGTCCCTGAGCGGGACATTATTTCTCGAGTGTGTGTGTAGTCTGAAGTGTTTCTCCTGATATCAGCACGTGCGTCATTGAGGTGTGTATCGCGCTGAGTGACTCCTCTAGCTCAAACCCTTTATCAGTTTTGCTTCTCGGCTTTCAAGGGGTCTGGTCTGGTGGTTGAGACAGCAATCGCCTCTTGCAGGAACTTTGGGCTCCTGTGTTGCTTGTTGCACAGAGCCTGCAACCTTCAGGAGGTAAATTGACAAGCAGGTTTTAAGAAACGACTCTCATCTGTGAGGAATACGGTTTTAAGGTAAGCTTTTTAGATAATTTATATTTATTTAATTGTTAATTTATTACTGTTTTTTAGCTGCAGTGTGCTAGTGGTGCCTCCACCATGTCGGCTGCTCGTGCCGGCATGCGGAGACACCACAGCGTGCGGTTTTTATTCAAAGAGGTGGAGGGGAAGCTCCTGGGTATGTCCCGTATGGATTTTTCCAGGAAGCTAATCCAAAAGACCTTAAATTTTACTCCCGAAGATTTGAACTGTTTGATGACTCTGCCCCTAAACAAAGGTTTTGATTTGGGTTTTGATTTTGATTTTTGGCAAAAGTTTGAATCTGTTAAAGCCCAGTTCTCTATGTTCACTGTGGAAAAACTTTCTGACAACACACTTAAAACTTTGATCGTCAGGATGTTTAATGAAACAGTGACTGGAGATGAAATTTGTGTCTGGTTGGGTAGATTTTGCACTGTTCCTTGCCCCCTTGATCCCAGGTCTTCTGGGGAAAAGGAAAGGCAAGTGCAACAAGAAATAACATGATTTTAATTATATCTCTGTAGTCCCTTGGTTGCTTTTAAATGTCTCACACCCTTTTAACCATACTGCTCATGGCTCTCACAATCTCTACAATCAGGAGCAATATAAGAGCACAGATCGTCTTATGCCTTTTACAGTTTTTCTCGATTGTTTACACACATTTTCTGGTACTTGAGACACAATGACCACAACATGTAACTCATTCACCAAGCGCCTGAACCAATTCTGCTAAACTACAAGCACAATTCCTGCTTTACACTCAGATTGCAGTTCTAAAACACACTTTTTTCAAAACACTACACACAATTCTCTGCTTTTCTCTACAGTTTTTAAAGAATTTGAGACTCTTGACAGACTTCCGGACAGCTTTAGAGTAGGGATAGTTACTTTACTACACAAAAAAGGAGACAAGACTGACTTGAGAAACTGGCGACCAATCACTCTTTTAAATTTTGATGTTAAAATTTTTAGTAAGATTTTAGCTACACGTATGTCGACTGTTTTAGTGGACGTAATCCACCTGGATCAAGCATGCACAGTGCCCGGCAGGAAGATCATGCACAGCCTGGTACTGATCAGAGACGCTATCTGTTATGCGAGAGACAGAAACATTCGGCTAGAAGTCCTAAATTTAGATTTCAAAAAAGCCTTTGACCGCGTCTCACACCAGTACCTGTTGCAGGTACTGGGAAAAATGGGTTTTCCTGGGAGGTTTATAGCCTGGGTGGGATTGCTGTACAACGATCTGTCTAGCAGAATTTTGGTTAACCTGTTAAGCTGCAACCCCACTTTTGAAAAATCCCCAGAAATGACATACCCAAACTGAAACAGATACAGTTCATGAGCCCTTTGTACTAAAAGCACAAGTATGATCTCATTTGAAAGCTGACACCTGGCAGTTTATTGTAAATGTAGAATTAATTATTGTCATAATGAAAAAAATTTGTTATAAATAGCTTTAAAGTTTTGTAAAGTTATTAGAAATTTATTTTTATGAAACATCTTCATGAAAATAAAATTGAAGTTGACCCTGTAGCAATCTAGAAATGCACTACAGCTAAAGCCACATGTCTAAACATTTTATGTTTAAAATCTTGTGGCCGGGCGGGGAACGACACGACAGAACAAAAGACCTTAGTGAGCCCCGGAGGGTGAATTTATTGAACAGCGTGCAGAAACATAAACAACAATACTGGTGGGTGAGGTGACGGCGTCGTTGGTGCTCGGTGCTGGGTGAATCCTTCCTTCCCTGGTGCTTTCCTGGTGACAGTGGCCGGTGAGGGGTGGGTGCGGGAACGCGCGTTCACCCCGGTGAGTGAGTCCAGGAAGTGCTGAACCAATCGGTCACGGCGAGTCTGGGGAAAGAGCGATACAGAGAGTCGGTAAGTGTTACCCTTCATTGGAGATCCTTCTCACCCGTCTGTGGTGAGCTATCTGCTTATATTGAAGGTTTTGCCGTGATCGATTGGTCCGTGGTGAGTGGCTCCAGGTGCCGCTTGTGTGTTGCCAGGGCGACGCTGATTGTTCCTCGGGACTCCCGCCACACTCCCCCCCCAAGCGACGTCCTTGTCCTGGAGGTGGAAACAAAAAAAAGGGGAGACCGGGGGTGGGAGGGGAGTGACCCCTGACAGACCTGAATACGCTGCCCAGGACCGAGAGAGACCGTCGGCGTTGGTGTTGCTGGAACCGGCCCGATGGCGCACATCAAAGTGGAAGTCCTGGAGCGAGAGGAACCACCTTGTGACTCGAGCATTCGTGTCTTTCGCCCGGGCCATCCACTGCAGAGGAGCATGGTCTGTAAAGAGAGTGAAATGTCGGCCTAACAAATAATACCTCAGCTCCAGGACTGCCCACTTGATGGCGAGAGCTTCTTTCTCCACGGCTGCGTACTTTCTCTCGGCCTGGGACAGCTTACGGCTGATGTATACCACCGGATGCTCCTCTCCCTCCTGTATTTGGGAGAGTACGGCCCCCAATCCCGTGTCCGAAGCATCCGTTTGGAGCAGGAAGGGACAGCTGAAGTCTGGAGCACGCAACACAGGTTCTGTTGTCAGGGCCTGTTTAATGTGTTGAAAGGCTTGTTCGGCCTCTTTAGTCCAGCGGACCCGTTCTGGCTGTTCCTTCCTGGTCAGGTCCGTCAGGGGGGCGGCTATAGAGGAGAAACTGGGGATAAAGCATCGGTAATACCCCGCCAACCCCAAGAACGCACGTACCTGGGTCTTGTTGAGGGGTTTTGGGGCGTCCAGGATTGCCTTGACCTTGTTCTCTTGTGGCTTGACGAGTCCTCTTCCTACTGTAAATCCCAGGTACCTTGCTTCGTTCATGGCTAGATGGCATTTTCGGGGGTTGGCGGTTAGCCCAGCCCGACGGAGCTCGGACAGCACCCTCCGGAGACGCTCCAAATGGTCCTCCCACGCCTCCGAGTGGATTACTACGTCGTCGAGGTAGGCCGCCGCATAGGATTGGTGAGGACGGAGTACGACGTCCATTAGGCGTTGAAACGTCACTGGGGCCTCGTGCAGGCCAAAGGGAAGGGTCCGGTAATGCCAGTGGCCAGAGGGTGTCGAGAAGGCTGTTTTGGGCCTGGCCTCCGTGGAGAGGGGGACTTGCCAATAGCCTTTAGTAAGGTCGAGCGTGGTGATGTACCGGGCCCTTCCCAGGCGTTCCAGGAGTTCGTCCACTCGGGGCATGGGGTAGCTGTCAAAGTCGGAGACCTCATTTAGGCGTCGGTAGTCATTGCAGAAACGTAGGGTGCCGTCCGGCTTAGGCACTAGGACTATCGGGCTGGACCATGGGCTCCGGGACGGTTCAATTACCCCCAGTTTGAGCATCTTCTGTATCTCCTCCTCTATAGCTTGCCGGCGGGCCTCTGGGACTCGATAGGGCCGTTGCCGGATGACGACGCCAGGAGGAGTGTGGATGTCATGGGAGAGGACGTTAGTCTGGCCGGGGGTGTCGGAGAAGACGTCCTGGAACTGACCGACCAGGTGCCGCAGCTCTGTCTTTTGGGCGGCGGAGAGGTTAGGGTTGGTGTCCACAACCACGGGCTCTTGGACAGTGAGAGCGACTGCCTGGTCTTGATCCCCGACCCACTTCTTCAACAAGTTGATATGGTATAGCTGGACGGTTCGTCTACGGCCAGGTTGTCTTACCCTGTAATTGACTGGGCCGACTCGCTCTTCTATGGTATATGGGCCTTGCCACTGAGCGAGGAACTTGCATGCTGCATTGGGGACCAAGACCATCACTCTATCTCCTGGTTGAAACTCTCGCGGTTGGGCCGCCCGGTTGTAGAGACGTTGCTGGGCTTGTTGGGACTTCACCAAGTGTTCCCGGACTAATGGCATGACGCGGTCGATCTTACTCCTCATGTCTTGAACATGTTCGATGACAGTTCGGTATACTGCCAGCTGCTGTTCCCAGGCTTCTCGGGCTACGTCGAGGAGACCACGGGGTTGTCGTCCGAATAGGAGTTCGAATGGGGTGAAGCCCGTGGACGCTTGTGGTACCTCTCGAATGCCGAACAGAACATAGGGAAGAAGCAGGTCCCAGTCCTTTTTATCTTCTGCAGCGACCCTTCGTAACATCTGCTTCAATGTCTGATTAAATCTCTCGACGAGCCCGTCGGTCTGGGGATGGTAGACTGAGGTTCTTACTTGCTTTACCTTCAGCAGCCGGCAGAGGTCAGCCATTAGCCGGGACATAAACGGGGTTCCCTGGTCGGTCAGTATCTCCGACGGTAAACCCACCCGGCTGAAAAGCAGGAACAGCTCACGAGCGATGGCTTTGGCGGTGGCCTGGCGAAGGGGGACTGCCTCCGGGTACCGGGTGGCGTAATCAACGATGACCAGAATGTGTTCGTGCCCCCGGCCAGACTTCGGCAACGGCCCTACGATGTCAATCCCGATCCGCTCAAAGGGCACCCCAATGATGGGTAAGGGAATTAACGGGCTGGGGGGAGGTTTCCGGGGAGACGTCCGTTGGCACATGGGACAGGCTTGGCAAAACCTCTTTACCTCCGCTTCGAGCCCCGGCCAGTGGAATCTGTCCCGGATACGTTTGGTTGTGTTCTGGGCCCCCAGGTGGCCGGCCATGGGGTGAGAGTGTGCCAACTCGAGGACAGTTTCCGTCTTGCTCTTTGGGACCACTAGAAGATGTTTAACCTCCCCCCGCCGCTCCGCGACACAGTACAACAGACCGTTTTGGACGACGAAGTAAGGGAGAGGGTGAGGTGCTGGAAGGACCTCCTGGCCCTCTAGGAGGCGCACTTGTCGCCAGCAGTGTTTTAGTCTGTCGTCCTCCTTCTGGGCCTTCCCGAAATCTCCCCCTCCAGCAACCTGCTGAAATACATCATGGAAGAGGTTAGTGTTATGAGTGGGGGACTCACCCTCTCCTCCACTGCCGGACGTCAGCAGGCTGGAATGGCTCTCAGACCCCCGCGACGGTTGGCGACGTGGGCGCCGACGCGGACGAGCAGGCTGTGTGGCCATGGCCAAAGCGGCGTCCAACCCCGGCCAGTCACGTCCCAACAGCAGCGGTACTGGTAGGTCCTTCAGGATTCCGACTTCGAGAGTCCAGGCTTTTCCACCTTTATGGAAGGTAAGTATATTAGTAAATACCTGGCGGGTGTCCCCGTGGACACAGGTAATGGGCATCGTTGACTTGGAGCTTGGCCGGGGTTCCAGCGTGCTGGGTCGAGCGAGGGAGACAGCGCTTCCCGAGTCCAGCAGGGCTCGGTATCGTCGGCCCTGAACCTTCACGGTGGTCGTGGGTGCTCCTCGGGGGGTCTTTCGGTGAACCACACAGCCTGCCATCCATGCCTTGGTCGGCGGGGAGGGTGGATCAGTGGGCATCGGCTCGTCGCGGGGGCTGGACGGTCTGTGCACTGGTCGTGGGGTGCCCTCCGGCGGCCGTCGCTCCTGGATCACCCTCCGGGGAAAAGGCGGCGCTCGCTCCCCGGCCTCCCGGTGGTAGGTGGCGTCCGCCAGTTCGACCGCTTCAATAAGTTCACCGATGGTCTTGGGACCCCTCATGCCAGCAGCTTGCCTCATCGAGCGCGGCAGCGCTCTCAACATACGGTCGACTACTACCCGTTCGGCGACTTGGGAAGGTGATGGTGCGTCTTCTAAGAGCCAGTGTTCGGCCAACCGCATCAGATCGGCAGCCTGGGTGCGCACTGGCAACCTGGCTTTAAACTCCCAGTCATGGAAACGCTGGGCTGCGGTGGTCGCTGATAGTCCAAGGCGACCTAAAATCTCTCTTTTTAATTCGTTATAGTTATTTTGAGAGGATGCTGGTAATGAAAAATATGCCCGTTGGGCCTCACCCGAGAGCAACGGCGCCAGTGCTGCAGCCCAATTACCTCTTGCCCAGCCCTCTGTGCGGGCGACCGACTCAAACATTTTTAGGTAGGCCTCGATGTCATCATCTGCGGTTAGTTTGGGTAGTAGTCGAGCGGCGGTGACGCGTGGATCGGGTAGGGGAACGTTTTGAGCGGCCGGCAGGCGTAGATCTGCCAAATAACCTTGAATTTGTCCATGTTGTTCCGTCAGGAGCTCAAAACATTGTTGCTGGCGGACGCTCACCTCTGTTAGTTGTTTAATCAGCTCCTCCATGCTGCCGGGGAGGAACGCGCCTGAAAGGAAAAACAGAAACCAGAAGTAAACAAAAGATCGTCTTGCTCGTCGGCGTTCTCAGGCCCGTTCACTTGCCCGCATTCTCCACCACCTTGTGGCCGGGCGGGGAACGACACGACAGAACAAAAGACCTTAGTGAGCCCCGGAGGGTGAATTTATTGAACAGCGTGCAGAAACATAAACAACAATACTGGTGGGTGAGGTGACGGCGTCGTTGGTGCTCGGTGCTGGGTGAATCCTTCCTTCCCTGGTGCTTTCCTGGTGACAGTGGCCGGTGAGGGGTGGGTGCGGGAACGCGCGTTCACCCCGGTGAGTGAGTCCAGGAAGTGCTGAACCAATCGGTCACGGCGAGTCTGGGGAAAGAGCGATACAGAGAGTCGGTAAGTGTTACCCTTCATTGGAGATCCTTCTCACCCGTCTGTGGTGAGCTATCTGCTTATATTGAAGGTTTTGCCATGATCGATTGGTCCGTGGTGAGTGGCTCCAGGTGCCGCTTGTGTGTTGCCAGGGCGACGCTGATTGTTCCTCGGGACTCCCGCCACAATCTGAAGATGATAAGTCTAAAACTCTGTATTTAGTTCATTTTTTTTCAAGATAGAAGCACCTAGAGCTAGCTAGCATGTTAGCTTAGCACACCATCAATACATGACAATTTATGAGATTAAAACCATGTTTGTGCTTCAAACTTACTTTAAAACGCAAGTGAAGTGTTTTAAATAATCTTCTGTGATCTAATTTGACATCAGATAAAAAAAATCAGACAGAAAATATACTATTTGATCATATTCTGCACAATGATGGTCTATAGATTAGCATTACATTATAAATATAATCTATTATTATGAAAATACCTGGCATGGCTTGAAAAACACAGGTAACTCAAATATCATTGCAATCATGCTTATTGTCTTCAAAACATCTGTATCTGCATGATACAGCGCGATCTCTTGTTAGCTTTGTGTGTCCTGGAATGTCACATAAATTCAATAAATATTATTCCTGTCAATAGAAATCTGATGTAAACCTATGAGAATCTATCAATATTTCTCCAAATCTGCACATTTTTGAGCTAAAAGCCCTGAGGGAAGTTGTTTTGTGTATCGCTGTCATGACGACAGCACGGAGTTTTTTTTATGAAATAAAATCCTTAAATTTAGATAAAACTAAAGCTATATTATTTGGTAATTATAAGAAAAAAACGGATAAGATGATTGAGATAGATGGGATACAAATTGAAAATGTCTCTGAAATAAATTTTTTAGGAATTACAATAGACCATAAACTAACTTGGAAAACTCACATCAGACACATAAAAACCAAAGTCTCCAAAAGCCTTGCGATAATAAATAAAGCCAAACAAGTACTTGATGAGAATTCACTCCGTATTTTGTATTGTTCCCTGATTCTACCGTACTTAACTTACTGTGTTGAAGTATGGGGAAATAATTATAATAACTTAATACAATCACTATTTATTTTACAAAAAAGGGCTTTACGTACCATACACAAGGCTGAATATCTTGAACACACAAATCCATTATTTCTTAAATCGAAATTATTAAAAATACAGGACCTAGTAGAATTTAATACAGCACAATTTTTATTCAAAGCATTTCATAATCTATTACCTACAAACATACAAAAAGTATTCACACAGAGAGAGCAGTTGTACAGTTTGAGGAGTTATGGGAACTTTTTAATACCAACGATCAGAACTACTAGGAGGAGTTTCTGTGTGTCTGTATGTGGGGTTAAACTATGGAATAGTCTGGGGCTGGAACTCAAACAAAGTCAAAGCATAAATCAGTTTAAAGTACTCTATAAAAGAAGGTCTTGTCACATTACAAGGAGGGCATGGTTTAATTATGTGGTGTTGTATTCATGTATTCATAATCTGTCTTATTTTACCTTGTAGGTATTCTGATTACCATTGTTGGTATTACTATAATAGTATTGATGTATCTATGTATTCATAGTCTGTCTTATTTTACCTTGTAGGTATTTGATTACCATTGTTGGTATTATTATAACTGTTACCTGCGGAAATATATGGTGTGTATTTAAGATATGTTTGTGTTTGTTTTTGCTTGTTTTTTTTTTTTGTTTTTTTTTTGTCATTTTCTTTTTCATGTTTTTTCTCAGACGTCTTTATATATACATTTAACTGAGTGTCATGATAATGTTAATAATTAAGGAAGCAATTGCCTTGTTTTTGTTTTTCCTGTTAATTGTAACCGGGGTGGGTTTAAATAAGTTTGACTTCTACCCACTCCGTTTCGAGCAATAGATGGAATTATGTTGTTAAAGTATGATGAATTTAACTTGTATAGATGAATCAAAATGCTTCTTTATTGCCTTTGTTAGGTGTCATTATATATTGCTCGAAATAAATAAATAAATAAATAAATAAATAAATAAATAAATAAATGAATGAAACCGGCTGACGCGCATAATTCATATTAAAGGTATCGACTCATTTTTTCATTTCATAACTCCTGACAGAAATTAAGAAATAACTGTCGCTATAGGTTTCTCAGAATACAATAGTGGTCAAATACTGAAACTTGAGTATTATATCTTTTTAATGATCAATAGTTTGTCAAGGTATAACATTAAATCTGATAGTAAATTTGAACTAAATAAAAATAAAAAAACGCTTCAGTGCGCGGGCGCACTGGCAACGGTTAACAGGTTAATGGGCATTTATCCAAAGTTGTAAAACTCTACAGCGGCGTCCGTCAGGAGTGTCCTTTATCTCCCCTTCTGTATGTGGCTTGTATTGAGCCACTGGCACAAATCTTGAGAAGGGACAAATGGATTAAAGGACTAGATATCCCAGGAAGTGGTGGACTGATGGCGACCTGTGTTTTATATATGGATGACGTGACTCTTTTAGCGACTGACCTTGTATCAGTACGAAGAGCAATGGACTTGGCTGACTGGTACGGCCGGGCCTCGGACGCCAAGCTCAACAGGAATAAGTCCGAGGCCCGGCTCTTCGGGCCGTGGGGGAACGTTGACACAGGTGGACTAGATTTGGATTTTAAAGACAATGATTTGAAAATTGTAGGTGTAAAATTTGACAGAGAGGGTGGAGGACAAGGAAACTGGACTGACATCTTAGGGAAAGTTAGGCAAAGACTGGGCTTTTGGGGACTAAGACAACTGACGTACGAAGGCAAGATTTAAATTTTTAAAGCCGTGATTTTACCACTGATTTTACTTGTCTGTTCTGTTTTTAGTCCCCCAAGACGATTCCTGGCCAAGCTGGAGAGGGCGGTCTTTTATTTCCTGTGGTGGTCCAAGTGGGAGTGACTAAGACCCCTCCCAAAGACTAGCCTCCCAGACCCCCACCTGTTTTTAGGCAGCCACTTTACTGCCCTCCACATCCAATACGCGCTGAAAATGGGGTTTACTCTTTTAGCCACGGACATTTTATCCATACGAAGAGCAATGGACTTGACTGACTGGTACGGTCGGGCCTCGGGCGCCAAACTCAACAGAAGCAAGTCCGAGGCCCTGCTCTTCGGACCGTGGGACGAGACAGACACAGATGGACTCGATGTAGATTTTAAGGACACAGATTTTAAGATTTTAGGAGTTAAATTCGACAAGGAAGGGGGTGGACGTGAAAACTGGACTGACTTGCTAGGGAACATTAGGAAAAGACTGGAGTTTTGGGGAAGGTAAAGTTTTCATTTTTAAAGCCGTCATTTTACCTCTAATGTCACTTGTCTGTTCTGTTT
Source organism: Squalius cephalus (assembly GCF_949319135.1). Lineage (NCBI taxonomy): Eukaryota > Metazoa > Chordata > Actinopteri > Cypriniformes > Leuciscidae > Squalius > Squalius cephalus. The sequence continues at coordinate 44,969,275 of NC_137129.1, forward strand.
TTACCCCACCTAGGAAATTCTTGAGGAACCTAGAGAGGGCGGTGTTTTATTTCCTGTGGGGGTCCAAGTGGGAAAGATTGAAGAGGGAGGTGGTCAATAGGAGACCAGAAATGGCCCCACTCATTTTTAGGCAGCCTTTTTACCGCCCTTCACATGAGATATGCCGTGACCCCATCCAAAGAAAACAAGACAGCAGCTTTTGCACGATTTTGGATGGGGTCTTACTTAAAGTTACACTGTGTAGGATTTTCTCCCATCTAGCGGTGAAATTGTTTATGACTACCAACTGAATATTTCTTTCTAGTCCCTCCCATTCCGAGGGCGTTTTAACTCCTACGGTGGCCGTATTATTTCAAATCTGCCGGCAGTCGCGAGTAATCTCCCTCTCGCATTCGTCACGGTGCCACTGAGTGTAAAAACGCAGACGAAGCTTGAATTTCCAGGTATGTCCCTCTTTGGCTGATGTATCAAGATGGAGGCGCAACATGGCTGCCGCCATTTGAGCGACTCGCTCGTATGTATTATAAATGGCAGATTCTACGCTCAGGAGAATACTTGAGTAGTTGGTAGAAGTAATTACAGATTAATGAGCACATATCATTTTGAAAGAACAAAGTTTTTTTTGCTAATAATCAACGTAAAAAATTACACAGTGTAGCTTTAAGATTTTTTTAACTTTTACCAGTAGACTTGACAACCCCTGTGTCTTTTAACCTCCCAAAAGAATACAGTTTTATAGAGCAGCATTTTTTATAGGATTTAGATATCACAGATTTAACTAACCACAAGGCTTTTGTCTCTTTTGTCCAGTCCAGTCCCAGGCCTCACCCTTGGTGAACGCTGCCCACCCTGCTCTCCGGAACAGGCATAAGGACTTAGCGTGGATGGTGGCCCATGAGATCCTCCCAGTCACGGTGGTTATGCACTCCAGAGGCATGGCCAAAGACTCAACCTGCCCACGGTCCGCCCGGGTGTAATTGCCCGGAGACTGGGAGACATCTGCTCTGGGAGTGCGGACCTCTGGGACCTGTGGGCCCGGACCAGCCCCCTGGTTTTCCCGTGCCTGCCAGCGGGTGGGGCCCAGGTGGACTACAAGCTCGCCATCCTGGGGGTGGGTCAGGGCTTGAAGGAGCTGACAGCAAAACAATTTACCTTGCTCTGGCTCACCCTCAACCATATCAAGGATGCCATCTGGACCACCGGAAACCTGCTGGGCACTGGAAGCACTGGGCCGGAGAGGAGTGGTGGAAAATTTGATAAGGACCCACCCCGGTCCTGCACAACAGACGACTTCCTCTTTTAGCATTTTATATGTATTTATTTTAAGATTGGTTTTATCCTCTAAAAAATGTTTAAATCCTCTAAAAAACACCACCACCACAAAGACTCTTTAAAATACACATGGATTCTACAAACAAAACACAAAAACAAGGACTTTGGAAACAAAACACACATACATACACAATCTTGGATTTAATGATCCCACTGTGTTTTTTGTTTTTGTTTTTTAACAGCATGTGTAATGACTTAATTAGAGTGACCATAATTTAATTCAATGCAGCACTGCTTTGATGTAACTTTTTCATAATTTAACACTGTTGATGTTGTCACAGTGCATGCCCAGCTGAACTTTATTTATTCTTTTATGGTTGGAGACAAGTGAGAAACAGTGAGACAAGCCTGGATCCACATGACTTGATGCTTGGGGACGAAGAGAACTCAAACTATTTCAAGACCTCTGCACCCATTTTGGGAGTTTTTGTAGCATGCAAACTTTAATATATCTGGGCCCGGTTCCCCAAAATGTTCTTATTGCTAAGTAGTTCTTAACCTATTCCTTAACCTCTCTCTTAACGTTATGACACGATTCCCGACACGTTCGTACACTAAGTATATCTTCTGTAAGTCACACTTTCGTAAGGTTGGTCTGGACCACTCTTAGCTTCACCTTATCACTGTTGCAGGTCAATATGAATATAATTCTGAAGTTTTAATACACCCAGACAGTGTTCGATTAGGCTAATTCAAGTGTTTTCATGCAAAGAATAAAATTGTCATTACACTGTGTGATGAAGTTCAGTTCAATATGGACAAGGAAGGAAGAAGAAAGGGGTCGGCTTGAGCTGGGACTCTCGTTTATTCACGTTTCTTAGAAATAAACAAAAGGTGTGCACAAAGCGCGTTCACCGTGCACGTGCACAGCAACAACAAACACAATAACTCAGAATTCTCGTAGTGAAACTTTCAGCTCTCTCTCTCTCTCTCTCTCTCTCTCTCTCTCTCTCTCTCTCTCTCTCTCTCTCTGTGCATGCTGGGAGTGTTTGGGTGCGTGTGGGAGTGTTCACGAGTAGAGGGTGATTGAAAGTGGGTTTTCTACTGTTATTCTTTTTTTCTTTCTTATAACCTATGGGGATTATTTTAAAAGTAAGAACATAGGAAGTAAAGTGTTTTAATTATTTATTTGGCGCGGCGTCGCCGGGAGGATTGTTGACGGAGTTGTGATGGCATCTCGGCCTGAGGGCGGAGAAGCGTCACCATCACTCCGTCATGGCGTCAGGTGCGAGGTTGAATCGAATGTGGCGGTGGAGGAAGTTTTATTATCAATTGGAGAACAAGTTGGATATGAGAACATCTCTTCGGCGTCAAGAATGAACAAAGCTGTAGTGGTTTTCTTAAAGGAGGAAAATTTGGTTCACCGTCCAGTAAGCAGTGGAATTTCGGTAAGTGGACTCTTTGTTGCTATTTCTCCGCTAGTTAACCCGACCCGAAAGGTAATTATTTCAAACGTACCTCCGTTCATCCCTGATGACGAAATCGAGCGTGCACTTTTATGGTACGGCAAGTTTGCTAGTACGATAAAAAAAAATTCCACTCGGATGCAAAAATACGGCTCTAAAACATGTAATGTCGTTTAGGAGACAGGTGGCAATGTTTCTTAAACAACCTGAATTGGATGTATCTTTTAGAGTTGCACATGAAGGGAAGACATACATGGTATATGCTAGTACAGGAAGCTTAAAGTGCTTTGAATGTGGAGATGTGGGACATAAAAGGTCTAAATGTCCACATAAGGCGGGTAATAGTGGTGTTAATAATGTTATACCGAATCCTGCTGCGGATTCAGAGGCCAGTGAATCTAATCGAGAGCAAACGATTCCCAATGTAATCCCTGTTGTGATTCCTACTCTTGATTCAGAGGCAGGGAATGAATCCAATGGGGAGCAAACGATTCAAAATGAAACAAAAGAAAGTGATGGAAGTGTTGTTGCATCATGTAGTGGTGTAGAACATGGAAAAAGGATTTTTGACATGTCTGTTGTAGAACTTAAGGAAAGTCTTGGATCAGTAGGTAAGGAAAGTGAGGATGTTCAGACGAAAGAAGTGGTTAGTATGGAGGTGAACGAGTCGTTGAGTTGGACTGAGATGGTTGGAGAGGAAGAACTAAGGGATGAGGATACCCTTTCGGATATTTCTGAGATCGGTTCACAAAATATGGAAGAGATGTACTCTTTGGATGAGATTAATGACTTTTTGGATACAACATTTGGCAAAGTGGTAGAAGTGAAAGATTTTTTCCCAGATGTGGAAAAATTTGTTTTTTCAGTGAAAATACTGCAGCGTACAGCGAGTTATGATGCACTGAGCAAACAAAAGAGGTTTAGATTAAAGAAATTTATTACGAAATTGAGGAAAAATAAAGGGACGTCTCTTTTTAAAAAGTAATGGAAAAAATGCACTGGGTGATTCTTATGATGTGTTGTTTTTTTCTCTTTCTGTCCCTGTCCACTTTATTTTCTAACCTTTCTATGGAGAACTTAAGAGTGGGCTCTTTAAATATAAATGGAGGAAGAGATAGGGCTAAATTTGCAGTGATATCTGAGTTCTTAAATATAAATCGGGTTAATATTGTATTTCTGCAAGAGACTCATAGCAATGAGGAGAATGAAATTGAGTGGAATAGATGGTGGGAAGGGAGGTTGGCATTAAGTCATGGGACAAACAATAGTGCAGGAGTAGCTATACTTTTTAAAAAAGGGTTGAATGTCAATATTTTACATACTGAAGAAATCGAAAAAGGAAGGGTACTATTACTAAAAATACAGTATGGGGAACATGTCTTTGTTCTAGTGAATGTGTATGCTCCAAATAATGGGATGGAAAGAGTGAGGGTATTTGACCAATTAGATAAAACACTTAAAAATTTTGATGATGACACTTGGTTAATGTTAGGAGGGGACTGGAACTGTACTATTAATTGTTTAATTGATAGGAATGGTGAAGAGCCACATAGTCACTCTAGTAAATTATTGTCTAATATAGTGGGGAAACATGATTTAATAGATGTATGGAGAAGAAGGAATATTGGAGTGAGACGGTATACATGGATTAAAGTTGTAGAAAATATGGTTCGTGGGGCTAGACTGGACAGGTTCTATTTAAGTAAGATGGTGGAAAATAGGGTAATGAGTGCATCAATATTGCCAAATGGTTTTTCTGATCATCATTTAATCATGTTTGATTTTAATATAAAGAAAACTTTAAGACCAAGGTATTATTGGCATTTCAATGAAAAAATGCTAAAAGATGCATTCTTTTGTGATAGTTTTAAGTTGTTTTGGGAGAAATGGAAAGAAAGAAAAAGTGATTTTGAAAACCTTAGTCAATGGTGGGATGTAGGCAAGGTAAAAATTAAAGAGTTTTGTCAAAATGTTTCTTATTGTAACTCTACGAATGTGAAAAAAACTATACAACGCTTGCAAAAGGAAATTGAGTGTTTGGAAGAGGACTTGACAAACAATGAAAGAGCACAGGACAATGGTACATTTTTAAACAAGAAAAAGAAATAACTTGGAAATTTGTTACAAGAACAAGTGAAAGGGGCACTTGTAAGATCAAGGATTTGTTCTATCAAAGACATGGATGCCCCAACTTCATATTTCTTTAATTTGGAAAAAAAGACAGTTCAGTATAAACAGATGCATTATCTTCGTTGCCAAAATGGGAATATAACAACAAATCCAGCTGAAATGAGGAAGTTGGCGATGGACTTTTATTCTGTGTTGTATAGTGCTGAGGAATGTGATCCTGACAGTGCAAAAGACTTACTTAAAGATTTACCACAGTTGGAGCAAGGAAAAAGTCAAGCTTTGGATAGCATAATTACATATGGAGAATTAACAGAAGCAGTGCAGCAGTTGTCTATGGGGCGTTCTCCAGGAATTGATGGATTAACAGCTGAGTTTTATAAACATTTCTGGGGAATACTAGGGGAGGATTTGTATGAAGTTGTACTAGAATGTTTAGAAAATAAAGTACTTCCTGTTAGTTGTAGGAGGGCTGTAATTTCACTGTTACCAAAAAAAGGTGATTTAGAATTTTTAAAGAATTGGAGGCCAGTATCCTTGTTATGTTTAGATTGCAAAATATTTTCAAAATCAATTGCAAATAGGCTTAAAAATGTTTTAGACTTGTTGATTCATAAGGATCAAACATATTGTATACCGAACCGATCAATAATGGACAATTTGTTTTTTCTAAGAGATGTGATTGATTGTGGTTGTATAAATGATTCTAATTTGGGTGTCTTGTCAATAGACCAAGAAAAAGCCTTTGATAGGGTAGACCATGACTATCTTTTTAAAGTGTTAAAGAGCTTTGGAATCGGTGATCAATTCATTTCTTATGTTAAATTGTTATACTCTGATGTATCACTTTTAATCAAGGTTGGTGGAGGAATAAGTGCCCCAGTAGCAGTCAATAGAGGTTTTAGGCAGGGTTGTCCTCTTTCTGGGCAACTTTATAGTCTTGTAATTGAGCCTCTACTATGTAAATTAAGGAGAGATTTGGGTGGTTTTTCAATTACAGGCGTAAAGGAAACTTTTAAGGTGTATATGTCTGCTTATGCTGATGATGTAACTATTTGTATTTCAGGACAAAATGATGTAACAGCTTTGGAAACAAGCATTAGGCAATACGAGATGGCTTCCTCAGCTAAAGTTAACTGGGAGAAAAGTGAGGGGTTTATTATTGGCCGGTGGAGAGATACTGGACCTCTGAAACTTCCAGGAGGACTAATTTGGGGGAGGGAGGGTATAAAAGTGCTAGGTGTTTTTTTAGGAAAGGAAAGTTTTAAAATGAAGAATTGGGAGGGAATGCTGGAGAAGGTAGTGGCTCGATTGTCTAAATGGAAATGGCTATTACCACATTTATCCTACAGAGGAAGAGTTCTGGTGGCAAACAATCTGGCAGCTTCTACGCTAAAGTCATTGTTCTGGAACCACCAAGTGAACTGATTTGTAACATACAGAGAAAAATTGTTGATTTTTTCTGGAGTGGCGAACACTGGACTCGGGCTGCAGTGCTTTACCTAACGGTACATGAAGGAGGTCAAGGTCTGGTGGACGTAAAGAGTCGAATTGTTGCCTTTAGGCTGCAAGCAGTGCAGAAACTTCTCTATCAAGATGATTTAGCATGGACACCGACGGCATGTGCATTCCTGCAGAAGGTTGAAAGTTTTGGACTAGATAAACACTTGTTTTTATTAAAAATGGACGGGTTGAGAATGGATAATCTCTCTTCTTTTTACAAATCAATGTTGCAAGCTTGGATTAAGGTTTTGAAGGTGGAGAGAAACTTGGATGAGCTTGGAGACTGGATTAATGAGGAACCACTGTTTCATAATCCGTTGATTCAGACCCGTTTTTTATCATCAGTAAGCATTCGGAGAACTCTTGTAAGGAATGGAGTCACTAAACTGGGTCATTTACTGGACAATGGCAGATGGAGTTCAGTAGATACTTTTAAAGAACTATCTGGTTTGTGCTCGATAAGAATTGCTTCAAAATTGAGAGATGAAATTTTTGCTGCTTTGCCTAGCAGTTACAGAAACCTTGTTGCTGGGGGGAATGTACAACAGCGGAATGGAGGTTTTCCAAAGTTGAAAATTAGTCCTGCTGTCAGTGAAGAACAACGAGAGTTTGAAGGATCTATATTGACTTTTAAAACTCCGCAGCTGGAAGAGCTTGACGTTGCATCAAATAAAGCATTGCTGTATGTTACAGTGAAAGTTGTTCACATGGACTCACTTAGCCGGCAGAGTTTCTCAAAGTGGACAGAGACAATGGAGCCAGACTTCCTAGTTAGAGATAGGTGGAGAGTCCTGTATAAGCCTCCCATCGAGAAGCGGACAGCCGATCTGCAGTGGAGGCTTATCCACAGGGCGATAGCTACGAACAGACATGTAGCACGCCTGAATCCAGCAGTGGGGGGGAATTGTAGTTTTTGTAATGATGAAGAAACCATAGAACATTTGTTCTTAAGATGTTTGAGGCTTGGAAGTCTTTTTAAGTTGCTTGATGTTTGGTTTCAGGGTTTTGGTGAGGAGTTTTCCCACAAAGTTTTTATCGGGGGACTCAAATACAAAGTGCTTGATAGAGGAAAATTGTGTTTATTAAACTACTTAATTGGTACAGCAAAGCTTGCGATGTGGAAAACTAGGAAAAACAAGGAGCTTGAAATCGGTTCAATAGATGTAGAAATGATGTTGAAGTGTATGGTGAAAGGAAGGTTAAAAATCGAATTTTCATATTATAAGCTGATCAATAATGTTGAAAGTTTTTTACGAATTTGGGGTATAAATGATGTTTTATGTGTTATTGATGATGCAGATTTATTTTTTACTTTTTAATTTCTAGTTTTTAATGAATTGTTGTTGAGGTAAAATGATACAGGTAACAATGTTGTAAATCCTGGATTTAATGTAACAATAAAGATCTGTTCAACCTCTCTCTCTCTCTCTCTCTCTCTCTCTCTCTCTCTCTCTCTCTCTGTGTGTTGCATGCTGGGAGCGAGTGAAGTTTGGCGTGGGTTAGAGGTGTTGTTGAGCTGGAGTTTATTTTTTTCTTTTTCCTTTTTCTCCTTTACTTGATTATAGGTTTATTAAGTGGTAGGATTATTTGGGCTGACTTTGGTCAGCGTGTGGGGAAATGGGGACAAATGCAGGTGATTTCTCGCAACTGACTATCAGACACGGTTGCAAATGTATGCCTGATGCGTCTGTGTCAGTAGAGGATTGCCTGGTGGCCGTGAGTGCTGCAGTCGGCGGCGTAAACATCAGATCAGCCTCTCGCATGAACAAGGCGATAGTTATTTTTTTGAGTCAAAGCCAAATGGTCAATGATTTAATTGAGAGCGGATTAACAATAAATGAAATGTTTGTGCCCGTTTTGCCTCTGTCGAGCCCATCAAAGAAGATTGTTTTGTCAAACGTACCTCCATTTGTTAAAAATGAGAAGCTAGAGGAAATACTATTGCGATATGGCAAATTAGTGAGTCCCATTAAGATGATCACGCTTGGATGTAAAAATCCACAACTTAAGCATGTGATGTCTTTTCGGCGCCAGGTTTTTATGATTTTGAATTCTCAAAGCGATCCTTTGAACTTGTCGGCGAAACTAACCATTGAAGGGAAGGATTATATTATTTTCATTAGTTCTGAGTCCATGAAGTGCTTCATTTGTGGCGAATTCGGACACGTTCGACAGACTTGCCCGAATCGTAATGGAAATAATGAAGTTTTGGCTGATAATATTGTTGATGGTAGGGCGCGAGGTTCTGACGTTGCGGACGCTGCGCCGTTACTACATCTACAGGTCGACGCTGAGTCAGCGCCGAGTGGCTCGCTCGAGGTGCATGGGGAGAGATCCCTGTCGGCTAACTCCAGCAATAGTGCCGTGGAGATAGCTGAGGTTTCCCAGGTAGCTGATGTTATGCCCGTAGTTACACAGTCAGAATTGAGTTCGGATCAGATAAGTGCAAAAGACGCGCATGAGGCCGACTCACTCGAGGATGAACAACAACAACAAACCCAACCTGAAGTAAGTGTGATTAAAATAAGCAATGATGAGTCAATCGATCAGAGTCAAGGAGATCATGTTTCACAAGAAGTGGATTTCGACAAGGACGATGAGGAACTATATGGGAGTGACGTAATGGACTTGGAGAATACTTCTGAAGGTAGGACTAAACTCTACTCATTACAACAGATAAACACCTTCCTTGACAATACAAAGGGGCTTCGCAAGCCCAGTATTGAGTCGTACTTTCCGGATTTAAAACTTTTCCTGGCATCTTGTACTGTGGCTATGCGGAAGGCAACCTTTGATGAGCTAGACAGACCAAAACGATACCGCCTTAAGAAGCTCCTGAGTAATGTAAGAAGTATACTGCAATTACCAGGCAAAAGGTGATATGGCTAGCATGCAATTTTTTTGGAATCTTCTCTTCTTTCTCTTCATGGCATCCTTGAGATTTGGCACTTTAAATATCAACGGTTGTCGTGATGGCATTAATTATGATAAAGAGGGCTAGTATAGTTTTTCTGCAAGAAACTCATACAGACTCAAATAATCAAGTACAATGGTTGAGTGAATGGAAGGGGCAGGCGATTTTAAGTCATGGTTCTAGTGTTAGCGCAGGTGTTGCAATTCTCTTTGGGCCGGAGTATAAGGAGCATCCTGTGAGTGTTTTTGAATTGGTTCCTGGTAGAATGTTGCGTGTGGACGTAACGGTTCATGGACTTAATTTTTCGCTATTTAACGTGTACGCCCCAAATGTGGGTTCAGAGCGAACTCTCTTCTTTAAAAAACTGAAGACTGCTTTAAGTGATGTTTTGCAGGATATAATGGTTGTTCTGGCTGGGGATTTTAATTGTACCATAAATCATATTATGGATAGGAACCATGAAGAACCACATAAGCAGTCGTCAGAAGAACTTAAAACCTTGATAACTTATCATTGTCTTGTAGATGTTTGGAGGGAAGCTTTCCCTCAGACCAAACAATATACTTGGTTGAAAGTAAACTCTAACATGATATCCTGAGCCAGACTTGATAGAATATATGTGCAGAAAAGTGTTAGGGGTAATTTTTTTTAATAGTTGTATTATTCCCACTGCTTTATCTGATCATCAGTATATGGCTGTTGAAGTTTCTACTACACAGAGCACTCTTAAGCACTCACTCTGGAAGTTTAATAGTAGACTGTTGCAAGATCACAACTTTGTGCACTCTTTCACCTTTTTTTGGGAGACTTGGAGAGAGAGTAAAATGCTATATAAATCCCTAAGTCAATGGTGGGATATTGGCAAAACACAAATTAAAATTTTTTGTCAGAACTATATTGCCTATAATAAAAGCATTCTGGAAAGAACATTGAAACAGCTTGAACAAGACATCCTTTACACTGATGATAAAGCGGATGGTGTGGATACTGCTGAAATCCTTGAACGGAATACATTTCTCTTACGGAATCTTTTAGAAGAAAGGGCCCAAGAGACACTTGTCCGAGCAAGGTTTACCACCTTTAATAATATGGATGCTTCAACATCATCCTTTTTTAGTCTGGAGAAAAAGACTGTAAATAGGAAGATTCTATGTCATTTGAAACTTCCAGGAGGAGGAAAAGTGACTGACGATCGTGGAATCATGTCCTATGCTTCATCTTTTTATGAGGATCTTTATAAGGCTGAAACCTGTGATGATGAAATGGCTGACATTCTTCTTCAAGATTTACCTCAACTTGCAGAAGAGGAGAAATTTAGACTTGATCAGGCTTTGACATTTGATGAACTGACTGTAGCTGTTCAGGAAATCTCTTCAGGTAAAGTACCAGGATTGGATGGACTGAATGCTGAATTTTACAAAACATTTTGGTCTGTGATCGGAAAGGACCTGTTTGCTGTCTTCCTGGAGTGTCTGGAAAGAGGCACGCTACCTGTGAGCCTTCGGAGGGCCGTGATAACTTTACTGCCTAAGAAGGGTGATCTTGGAGACATCAAAAATTGGCGCCCTGTGTCATTGCTAGGAGTTGATTACAAGATACTTTCCAAAGCTTTGACTAATAGACTTAAATTGTGTATATCTTCAGTGATTCATGCAGATCAATCTTATTGCATTCCGAATCGATCCATTTTTGATAACCTTTTTTTGGTTCGAGACTTGATTTCCTTTGCTAAAGTGCATAAACTTGATGTAGGATTGGTTTCTCTGGACCAAGAGAAAGCCTTTGATCGAGTTGATCATGGCTTTCTTTTTAAATGTCTTAATGCCTTTGGTTTTGGTTCATCATTTATTTCTTATGTTAAGCTGTTGTATACGGATGTTTATAGCATATTAAAAATAAATGGCACCCTTTTGAGGCCATTTTTGGTTGGCAGAGGTATCCGACAAGGGTGCGGCCTCTCAGGTATTTTATATGCTATTGTTATTGAACCACTTTTGGCAATTCTGAGACGTCAGTTAAGTGGGATTTCTACAATGTGTCCTTATAGTACAGATTTGGTAACAGCTAAACTAAGTGCATATGCTGATGATGTTACAGTGGTAATAAGGTCAGATGAAGATGTTAAGAAATTGGTAGAATCTTTGGATGTCTATCAAAGAGCATCTTCCTCAAAAATAAATTGGCAAAAGAGTGTTTCATTTTTGCTGGGCAAATGGGAGAATGGAGGTCCTCCAGTACTTCCTCAGCTCTGTTCTTGGAGCTTGGAAGGGTTCAAAGTGCTTGGGGTTTTTATGGGGGTTGACAAATATATGGAGAATAATTGGGAAGGTATATTTGATAAAGTGTCTGGCCGTCTACAAAGGTGGAGGTGGATTCTCCCTCATTTGTCCTATAGGGGTAGAGTACTCATAATCAATAACTTGGCTGCATCTATGCTGTGGCATCGTTTAAATGTACTTGATCCACCAAAATGTCTATTGCAACGTTTGCAGAAGGTTTTTGTTGAGTTTTTTTGGGACGGTCATCACTGGCTTCCCCCTGCAGTTCTCTACTTGCCAGTTACTGAAGGAGGTCAAGGGTTAATTGATGTGACCGCTAAAGTTAAAGCTATGATGCTAATAGTTGCTCAGACTGTGCTTTATTCTACAACACCATGGGTTTCATTTGGCCTGGCTTTGCTCAGAACTTTTGGCGGTTTCTCCCTTGATAGACAATTGTTTTTGATGTCTTTGCATAGTAGACTTTTTATAGGCCTATCTGATGCAAGATTCTATGTGACAGTTTTAAATTCCTGGACCGTTTTTAAGGAATTTGAACGAGAAAATTATCATTTTGGCCTGAATGAGCCACTGTTTGATAACTCCTTTTTTGGTGGCAATGTATGTACGTCTAATATCATTGCTAAAACATTTATAGACAAAGGTTTGACCACAGTTGCTCATCTGATTGATACTGTTTCCAGAAAATGGAGACCAGCAGCCGAAATTTGTGAACAGGTGGGATTCAGGTCTGTGAGAATGGTGGAGCATTTCATAAACAATCTGAAAGCTGCTTTTCCCTCCCAATTCCTCCACTTTGTAAATTGTTTCCTGTCTGGTGATTCGATGCAATGCTCTTTCCCGAAGTTATTTGTGTCTCCTAGGGTTTGTACAGAGGATGACCAAGAGGGGAAGTTATTGAAATTTAAGGGGCTACAGGAGCTTGAATTTCAAGCTGTTGGAAAAAGAGAGTTTTACCAGATATGTGTAAAGACTGATTATTTTGGGAATATTAATCAGAGATGTGATACAAAGTGGAGAGAATACTTTATGGACTCTGATGATCTTGCTCCCTCTTGGAGGCTCTTGTATAAAGGTCCCCTTCCGAAACGATCTGGGGATTTACAGTGGAGAATATTGCACTGTGTGTTACCTACCAATAGCTTTGTTTCTAAGTTTAATACAGCTGTTTTATCCTTCTGTAATTTTTGTACTAATCCAGAGACTGTGTTCCATGTTTTTGTTGAATGTCCAAGGCTAGTACCACTGTTTACCTTATTGGAAAAAATACTTGGAAGCCTAGGTTTTTGTTTTAACAATACTTTCTTTATTTATGGATGCAAGTACTCAAAAATGCACAGAGAACAGTGTACTTTGGCAAATTTTGCAGTTGGACAAGCTAAACTAGCCATTTGGAAGACTTGCAGAATGGCTGCTGAAGGGAGACATATGAGTGCGCTGAAAATGTTTACTGCCTTGGTTGAATCAAGAATCAGACTGGAATATAAATTCTATCAAATTACCAAAAATGTACTTGAATTTGAGTCTAAATGGTGTGTGAATGGTGCTTTATTGTCAATATGTGAAGATGAAACTATAGTGTTTAATTGGTGATGTTTAATGGTCAATTTCATTTTTTATTTTTATTTTTATTTATTTTTTTTTTTTTGATTTTTTTCCGTATGTGCATATTGTAATAGTAAGTTTGTAAGGGTGAAATATATGATATTTTAGCGTTTTAGTACATGTTTTGATAAAGAGTTGTAAAGTCTCTCTCTCTCTCTCTCTCTCTCTCTCTGTTGGAGTGGATGTTGGGAGTGGGTGCGTGTGTGAGAGACGCGTGTAGGAGAGCGCTTTGCTTTTTTTCAAGCTGTTTTTTTTTCTTTCTTTATTATTACTAATTTTTTTCTTTTTCTTATGAGGTGTTTTCCTTTTTTTCACCTCTCTGAGCACGTTTCTTGGTTTTAGGGTAGTTTTAAGGTTATATCGTGTGGTGTTTGTGTGTGTGAGGCAGTATGACGTCTACCCCTGCGGGGGGAGCGTCGCCTCTCACCCTCCGGAATGGTTTCAGGTGTGCGTCGGAGGCGAATACCTCTATTGAGGATGTTCTCCTTGCTGTAGGAGCTAAGGTTGGAAATGAAAATATTAGTTCTGCTTCTAGAATGAATAAGGCAGTCGTCGTATTTTTGAAAAATGAAAATCAAGTAAAAAAACTTGATTGAAAGCGGAATTTGGATCAATGAAACGTATGTGCCTATTACACCATTGTCGGCACCGGCAACGAAAATTGTCATTTCTAACGTGCCCCCATTCGTTGGTAATGAGAATATTATTAAAGAGCTGACTAGATTTGGTAAAATTGCCGGCGCTGTAAAAGAAATTCCGCTCGGTTGTAAAAACGCCGCACTGAAACACGTGTTATCTTTCAGGAGACACGTTTATATGTTTTTGAGCTCTCCCACTAAAACGCTTGATGTATCTTTTCGGATATCTCATGGTGAGAGTGCGTATATGGTGTACGCTAGTACGGAGACTTTGCGTTGCTTTGAATGCGGGGATATTGGTCATAAACGTTTCACCTGCCCGCATAAAGCGCGTAATACTGAAGTGGAAGGCCCAACTGAAACTTCTGAAAGGCCGCAGATGGTGAAGGAAAGTACACCACAACAACCTGAAAAGGCAGATACGAATATCGAGGTAAGGCCAACTGTTTCTGAAAATACTGTCGCTGATGTTGAGGTTCCAAGTTGTAGTAGGCCTAGCAATAGTGATGTTGGTAAGAGTGATGTTTGTGGTGGCCTAGTACAGGATAATGAGACGAATGATGGGCAAAGTGAAGAAATGGATGATATGTCAGAAGCAACTTTAGAGAGTTGTAGAGATGATGATTCATGTGCGGACTTTGATGTGGCAAATTGTGGAAATGATTTGTATACAGTTGAGCAAATTAATGCTTTTTTGGACGAGACAAAGGGCAAAAGTGTTGACATCGGTAAATTTTTTCCAGATTTAGACAAATTTGTGCTATCTGTTATGAATGTAAGACAGGAATGCAGTCTAGAAGTGTTATCCCAGCAGAAAAGGTTTCGATTAAAAAAATACATAACAACAATTAGGCATGGAGTAAAATCAGGCAGGGCGAAACGCCGGTCTGTGAGAGGTAAACTAAAATAAGTGCACGATGGGTATCTGTCCTTTTCTTGTTTTTCTTCTCACAATACTGTTTCTTTCTGCTTTCATACCCTATTTTATTATGGATGTCCTAAGAGTGGGGTCCTTAAATGTAAATGGGATTAGGGCAAGTAATAAATGGTCATTGTTAAAAGAAAGTATAAAGCTAAAAGAAATTAATGTGATGTTTCTACAAGAAACACACAGTGACATAAATAATGAAGTAGATTGGGGTTTGTGGTCTGATGGTCAGTGTTTTCTTAGCCATGGGACAAATTTAAGTGCAGGGGTGGCAATTTTGTTTTCTTCTGAGTTAGATGTAAACATTCTATCAATTAATGAATTGGAAAAGGGACGACTTCTTTTAATTAAAGCTAAAATAAAAGATTTGTGTTTTGTCTTTGTAAATATGTATGCACCAAATATTGGTAAGGACAGAATTAAGCTTTTTGAGATGCTTAAAAATACTCTTGTTTCTCTTTCAAAAGAAGATTTATTAATTATAGGAGGAGATTTTAATTGCACCCTTGATTTTGTTCTTGATAGGAATGGAGAAGAACCACATCCTCCTTCTGCTAAAGTTTTGAAAGCAATAATCACTCAGTTGGGGCTAGTAGATGTGTGGAGGGAAAAAAATAAAAAAGTGAGACAATATAGCTGGATTAAAGTGGCAGTAGGTAGAGTTAGTGCGGCTCGTTTGGATCGATTTTATTTATGTAAAAATCAAAGTAATAGGGTGATTGGTGCATCTATCACACCTTGTATTATCTCTGATCATCAGCTCATTACAGTGAATGTTGTTTTATCAGAAACAAAACCACAATTCTTTTATTGGCGTTTTGATATTAAATTAATTCAGGATGTTATTTTTTATGAGAATTTTAAAATGTTTTGGAATTGTTGGGTTGAAGAAAAAAATGATTATGAAAATCTGCTTCAGTGGTGGGAAATAGGTAAAACGCAGATTAAGCTTTTCTGTCAACAATTTATGGCACATACTGCATGTCAAATTAAACAAGAAATGGCAAAATTAGAGAAAGATATTTTAAAAATTCAAAATATGTTAATTGAACAAAATGATGTTAATTTACAAGATGATCTTAGTCAGAAGAGACAAGAGTTAAGTAATATGTTAAATGAAAAGGTAAAAAGAGCTCTTGTGAAATCACATTTTGTTTCATTACATGATATGGATGCTCCCACGAAATTCTTTTTTAATTTAAATAAGAAGTGTTGTCATACTAATTATATGCATGCATTACGCACACCTGATGGGAATGTTACTTCTGATCTTTTGGAAATGCGGAGACTTGCTGTTGATTTTTATGTGGACTTATATGGTAAAGAGTGCACAGGAAATGCAGTCGTAGATGAACTTTTTAATAATTTGCCTGTGCTGGATGAAGAAAATGTAAAGAACTTGGACTCTGATCTGACATTTGAGGAAGTTACAAAAGCAGTGAATCAACTTTCATCTGGTCGTGCACCAGGAATCGATGGATTACCAGCAGAATTTTATAAAACTTTTTGGGGAATAATCGGAAGAGACTTTTTTAAAGTTTTACAAGAAAGTTATAAAGCTGAGGTTCTACCAAAAAGCTGTCAACGAGCAGTGCTCTCTTTGATCCCAAAGAAGGGAGATCTTTGTCTGCTTAAGAACTGGAGACCAGTAGCTGTTTTATGTTCCGATTATAAAATCTTATCTAAGTGTTTGGCTAACAGACTTAAAGGTGTTCTTGATGTGTTAGTACAGAAAGACCAAACATACTGTATACCCAAAAGGTCTATTTATGATAATTTGTTTTTAATGAGAGACATTATGGATTATGCTGGAATATATAATGTTGATTTTGGTTTGCTTTCTCTAGATCAGGAGAAAGCTTTTGATCGTGTAGATCATCACTATCTTTTCAAGGTTCTTAAGTGTTATGGGTTTGGAGAACATTTTTTAGCATGGATAAGAATTTTATATACTGATGCTGTAAGCATGGTTAAAATAGGAGGAGGTCTGAGTGTACCAATCCAAATGAAAAGAGGGATAAGGCAAGGGTGCCCTATGTCGGGTCAATTATACACCTTGGCAATAGAGCCTCTACTTTGTTTGTTAAGAAATAAATTGACGGGTATTCTGGTAAGTAATAAGCCAGAAGCTGAAGCTATTAAACTTTCTGCTTATGCAGACGATGTAACTGTTATGGTTAGGAATACACATGATGTTCAAGTTATAAAGGAAGCTCTAAAGATTTATGAAGGGGCATCATCAGCCAAACTTAATTGGCAAAAAACAGAAGCCTTATGGTGTGGTTCTGAAGAAAGCTCTTTACCAGTATTACCAGAAAATGTCAAGTGGGGGAAGTCCGGTTTTAAATTTTTAGGAGTATATCTTGGTAAAGATGAATGTAAGATGAAGAATTGGGAGGGGTTAGTAGATGGAGTGCTTGTAAAGTTGTCTAAATGGAAATGGTTGCTACCCCAGTTATCCTACAGGGGAAGAGTCCTGATAGCCAATAATCTTATAGCGTCCACCCTTTGGCATAAGTTGATGGTTTTGGATCCTCCAAGAAATATAATAGAAGACATTCAAAAGGCTCTTGTTAAATTCTTCTGGTCAGGACAACACTGGCTAAAAGCTGCTGTTCTATACCTTCCTGTTAATGAGGGAGGACAAGGACTAATTGACATTTGTTCAAGGATTGCTGTTTTCCGATTGCAAGTGGCACAACGTCTTTTATATCATCAACATCAGCAGTGGATGGACGTATCATGTGCTTTGTTGCGGAAAAACAGAAGAATGGGGTTGGATAAACAATTATTTGTCATGTCTTTTGATGGATTAGCAATGGAAGGATTGACTGTCTTCTACCAGAGTGTATTGCAAGCCTGGCAGACTCTATAATTTTCAAGAGAATGGGAAGGATCCAATCAGTGGGTATACGAAGAGCCTTTGTTTTTCAATCCACTTCTCTCTGTTGAGGTGTTGAGATCTGTCTCTGTGAGATCGGCAATGTTGAAAGCAGGAGTCTCTGAAATATGCCATCTACGAAGGGGACTGAGCTGGATATCGGTAGAGGAACTGACACAAAAGGTGGGCTTCAGGTCTGAGCGTTTTATCAAGAGGGTGCTGGATGATCTTGAGGAGGTCCTCCCTGTTCCTATAAGGGATTTTATGAAAGTTTTTCCTGTGGAGAACTGTGATGCTACAGATAATGCCCATTTTCCTGAACTGCATGTTTCCATAAAAAAAGGAGACTGGCAGGAAGATGACAGAAAATTGCTTTCTATGGACACACCAGAATTGAATATTTTTGGTATTTTGAGCAGACAAACACTTTACAGAGTTTGTGTAAAAACCATCAACTTCCAACATCTTAAGGATGTGAGAGACACTAAATGGACAATGGTGTTTGATTCAGGCTCTTCCCCGAAAGGTAGCTGGCGGTCCCTGTACAAAAGACCCATTGAGAAGAGGGTGGGGGATCTTCAGAGGAGAATTGTGCATGGGATTTTAGCTACGAACAGACACAAAGCACTCCTTAATGTTTCGGATGATGAGGGTTGTCCTTTTTGTGGGGTATCTGAAACTGTTTTTCATCTTTTTATTGAGTGTCCACGTTTGGATCAAATTTTGAGTTTAATGGAAAGCTGGAGTATGCAGCTTATGGGCAGGTTTAGTCAAGAATTGTTTATTTTCGGTCCTAATTATTCAACAAAATATAAATCCAAAGTGGTGTTATTAAACTTCTTGTTTGGAGCAGCAAAGTTGGCAATTTGGTGTACCAGAAGAAATAAAGTAGAAGGGAGGGAAAGTGTGGACATTGTTTTGATGATGAGAGGTTTTATAAAGAAGAGATTAATGATGGAATATGCGTATTTCAGCCTTATTAATGATGTTAGTTCTTTTTTTCATGTGTGGGGAGTTGATGGTTTTATATGTGAAGCTGATGTTCATGGAAATCTTGTATTTAATTTGAGTGTTCAGGAGTGATTATTATTGTTATTTTTATTTTATTTTTATTTTTATTTATTTTTTTATTTAATTTTATATTAATTGTGTTGTGGAAAATATAAATGTATGACTATTTTAATGGTTTTTACCTTAAAAATATAGGTCACTTATGTTTATATTGAATAATTAAAGAAGACCTAAAAGTCTCTCTCTCTCTCTCTCTCTCTCTCTGGTGCATGCTGGGAATTGGGAAGGGAATGCATGGGAGGGTGATCTAGGTGAGAGGAGATTTTCTAAAATTTCACCGTTTCTTGCTTTTTATTTTATTTTATTCAATTATTTAAATTGGAAAAAAAAAAGTTAAAAAAGTAAAAAAAAAAAAAAAAAAAAAACTGAGTTTGTTTTCTGTGGGAGTTATCGCGTGTCGGAGGTAGGGATGGCGTCTCACACTCACACGAGTGTGCAGGCGTCAGGCCTGTCGCTCCGGCATGGGATTAGGTGTGTGACCCAGGCAGGTGTGCCTGTAGAAGATGTGTTACTGGACGTGGCAGAACGCGTGGGCCATGAGAATATCGTCTCGGCGTCTCGGATGAACAAGGCCATAGTGATATTTTTGAAAGAAGAAAATCTGGTTCATGGTTTGATCGAGAGTGGGATTTCGGTAAGTGGCACATTTGTTCCTGTTCAACCTTTAGTTTCAATCACGACGAAGGTGACGGTTTCTAACGTTCCGACTTTTATTCCCGATGCCGATATTGAGCGAGAGCTTTCTCGATTTGGAAAACTTGCCAGTGGAATTAGAACGGTTTCACTGGGTTGTAAAAATGCCGCTTTAAAACA
The DNA here is from genome assembly GCF_949319135.1 of Squalius cephalus. Taxonomy (NCBI): domain Eukaryota; kingdom Metazoa; phylum Chordata; class Actinopteri; order Cypriniformes; family Leuciscidae; genus Squalius; species Squalius cephalus. Next base: position 44,988,772 of record NC_137129.1, read on the forward strand.
TGTGTTGTCGTTTAGGCGACAGGTGTACATGTTTTTAAATGAACCAACGCTGAATATTTCTTTTCGAAGTGTTTTTGAGGGCAAGTCGTACATGATGTACGCGAGGACGGGAGAGATGCGGTGTTTTGAGTGCGGGAGTATTGGACATGTTAGACTGTCTTGTCCTCATAGAGTTGAACTTGAGAATGAAGCAGGCCCTAGCAATACTTCAGATAAGAGGAAGGAAGATGAAGTGCAAAAGAGTAATGTACCAGATGAAGCAGCAGTGGTGAATAATGAGGATCAGAATGTTGATTCAAATTTGAAGGAAGGAATGATAATAAAAGTTTCGTTCCCTATTAATGAAAAAGATGCAGAGGAAGCTTCTGGTAGTAAGACAAAACAGGGGAAAATGAAGAAAGTTAATGTTGTTACTGATGTGACTGTTGAGAGAAGCATTGTGGTACAGGGGTCTGAGCAGGGTGATACTGTGGAGAGTTCAGAGAATACGGGCCAGACGAAAGATGACGCAATCGGGTTGAAAGGTGAAGTTTTGGAAAGAGGAAAGATAGTATCTTTGATTAAGAAGGTGCAATCAGAAATGGTTGATGAGGAAATGGATGATGATGATGACGATGATGATGATGATGGTGGTGGGTTGTCTGATTTTTCAGACGTGTCAGATGCTTCGCAAATAAGCTGTGAGCAGGTTTATTCACTAGATGAAATCAATAAATTCTTGGATGAAACCTTTGGAAAATCTGTTGATGTGCGGAATTATTTTCCTGATCTGAAGAGGTTTGAGTCTTCTGTTCGTTATTGGCAGAGGAAGGTTGGAGAAGATGAACTCAGTCAGAGAAAGAGATTTCGTTTAAAGAAGTTTCTAGCAAAATTGCGAAAGGGTAAAACCCCGATAAAACGTAAATTCAAATAATTGAATCAATGGTTTATACATCACTCAGGATGACTTTATTACACTTTTTATTTGTTTCCATCTCTCTTTTCTATCTCTTTATACTTTCTATGGAGATGATAAGGGTAGCCTCTTTAAATATTAACGGAGGGAGAGACAGGAGCAAGAGAGCAATGGTGGCAGAATTAATCAAAATTAAGAATGTCAATGTTTCTTTTTTGCAAGAAACACATACTGATTGTAAAAATGAAGTAGAGTGGTGTAGATGGTGGGAGGGGGAGAGCATCTTCAGTCACGGGTCAAATTTGAGTGCTGGAGTAGCTATCCTTTTTTCAAAGAATTTGAATTTAAAAATTTTGTCAACTGAGGAAATAGAAAAGGGTAGAGTTTTAATGGTTGCTGGAGAAATAAATGATTTAAAATATATTTTTATAAATGTTTATGCTCCAAACATTGGATCAGATCGTGTGGAATTGTTTAGGAAGTTGCAGAGTGCTTTAAGAAAATGTGATAATGATTCTTGCATAATAATGGGTGGGGATTGGAATTGCACCATAAATTTTCTTTTAGACAGGAACAGAGAGGAGTCTCATCCACTGTCTAGTAATGCGCTTCAGAATATTATTAAAGAGTTTGAGTTGATGGATGTGTGGAGGAACATGAATAAGAGAATTAGACAGTACACATGGGTTAAAATACTAGACTCTAATGTAACTGGAGCGAGATTAGATAGAATATATATAAGTAAAACAAGTATGAATAGAGTATCTAATGCTAATATTTTCCCGAATGGCTTTTCTGATCATCACATTGCAACCATAGATTTTAACATTACTACTTTAGAACGCCCGAGGTTTTATTGGCATTTTAACACTAAATTGCTGCAGGACAGGTCTTTTTGTGAAAAATTTGCTGATTTTTGGAAACTGTGGAAGTTGAATAAAGGTAATTTTGAAAAAGTGACATCATGGTGGGAGGTGGGGAAAACACAGATAAAAGTTTTTTTGTCAAAATTTCTCCTACAATACTACTGTGTGTGTTAAAAAGAAAATTGAGCAGTTGGAGAAAGATATTATTGTTATGGAAAATGTGATGGATGTAAATGTTTTGAGTGTATCCAATGATTTAAGGAATAAGAAACTTGAATTAAGATCCTTCTTAGAGGGAAAGAGCGAAGGGCGCGTTGATTAGAGCAAGAATTTCTTCTATTAAAGACATTGACTCTCCCACTTCTTACTTTTTTAATCTGGAGCGGAAAGTTGCACAACAAAAGCGTATACTTCACCTGCGCAAGGAAAATGGAACATTAACATCAAACCCAACAGAAATGAGGAAAATCGCTATGGATTTTTATGCTGATTTGTATGGTCATACTGACTGTGACTCTGAGAATATGGCACAACTATTACAAGGACTTCCAAAGTTGCAACCTGGGGATAAGAAAAAGCTTGACACCATGATCAACCTTAATGAACTTTCAGATGCAGTTCAACAACTCTCCACAGGGCGTGCGCCAGGAATAGATGGCTTACCTGCTGAGTTTTATAAGACTTTTTGGCCTGTTTTAGGTGAAGATTTTTATGAAGTGTGTTGCGAATGTTTTGAAAAGGGAATGTTACCAACCAGCTGTCAGAGGGCTGTGATCTCTCTTTTACCAAAAAAAGGAGACCTTGGTTTGTTAAAAAATTGGCGCCCTGTTTCTTTAATGTGCTCAGACTATAAAATATTGGCAAAAGTTTTAGCCAATAGGCTAAAAAAATATTTGCATATTGTGGTCAAAGGAGAGCAAACATATTGTATTCCGGGTCGCTCAATCATGGACAATCTGTTTTTAATAAGAGATGTTATTGATGTGTCTTTTAATGAAAATTGCAACGTTGGATTTTTGTCTATTGATCAGGAGAAAGCCTTTGACCGGGTGGGACATGAGTACATTTTTAAAGTATTGGAATCTTTTGGGTTCGGGGATTGTTTTATTTCATGGATCCAATTGTTGTATAAAGGGGCTTCAATAATGCTCAAGATGGGGAATGGTCTGACTTATCCTTTGCCGGTGAAAAGAGGTATTCGACAGGGGTGTCCTCTCTCTGGGCAACTTTATAGCTTAGCAATTGAGCCCCTGTTATGCAAATTAAGAAATGGATTAAGGGGTTTCATGGTTCCAGGTGACCCAAGGGAGTCGAGATGTTTTGTGTCGGCTTATGCCGATGATGTAACCATTTTTGTTACTGGGCAAGAGGATATGCAAGTATTATGTGAGAGTTTGGATATTTACGAAAAAGCATCTTCGGCCAAAGTCAATTGGGAAAAAAGTAATGGTTTTATTGTGGGCCAGTGGGAAAATGGTGGGCCACCGCCACTTCCTGGGGGACTGCATTGGGGAAAAGAAGGTATAAAAATTCTCGGAGTGTTTTTAGGAGTTGAAAGCTATAGGAAAAAGAACTGGGAGGGTTTGCTGGAGAAGGTGTCTGCTAAGTTGTCTAAATGGAAATGGCTATTGCCAGAGCTATCCTACAGGGGTAAAGTTTTGGTTACAAATAACCTGGCCGCCTCCATGTTATGGCACAGACTCAATGTTTTAGAGCCACCAGATGACATTGTTAAAAGCATCCAGAGAAAATTGGTGGAGTTTTTTTGGTCTGGACAGCATTGGATTCCTGCATCGGCTCTGTATCTTCCAACTCAAGAGGGGGGACAGAGTCTGATTGACATAAGGAGCAGGATCCACACCTTTCGATTACAGGCAGCGCAGAGACTGTTGTATGAGGAGGACGTGGGGTGGACAAATGTGGCATGCTCTCTGTTGAGAAGGACATCGAATCTGGGATATGACAAGCAGCTGTTTTTACTAAAAGTTAATGAACTGGATTTGAATCATTTGACTTCATTCTACCAATCCATGCTAAAAGTGTGGGACATGACTTTCTCTGTGACCAGAGAGATTTCGCGACCACAGGACTGGATTATGGGAGAACCGCTGTTTCACAATTCTTTGATACAAACAAACATTTTGTCTTCAAGCAGTGTGAGGAACTGTCTGGTCAGAGCGGGATTTACGAAGATTGAACATCTAAGGGATGACAATGGGTGGAGGACTGCAGATTCAATTCAGCACAAGACAGGAATACGTTCTTTACGTTTCGTGGATCAGATGTTGGAGGAAGTACGCTCAGTGCTGCCTGGAGCCTGCAGAGAAGCATTGGGAACGCCTTCACAGGGATGGAGCTATAGTTTTCCAGAAATACGGGTCTCTGCTGCACAGAAAAGTCCGGATGATGAAGACACTTTTGTGTCCTTTAAAACTCCAGAGTTGGGATTATTTCAGGACATTGGCAAAAAGGCTTTATACATTGTGTGTGTTAAAGTGTCTCATCAAACTGTTTTGAGAAGAGTTAAAACATGGAGGTGGACAGAAGTGTTTGGACCAGACTTCAGAGGCTGCTGGAGATCTCTGTACAAGCCTCCTATTGAGAAACGTACAGCAGATTTACAGTGGAGACTGATGTATGGTATAATAGCTACGAACAGACACGTGGCGCACCTGAATCCAGAAGTAGGGAGGGAATGTCCTTTTTGTGGAACGGAAGAAACGGTTGAACATTTGTTTATACAGTGTGAGAGGTTAAGAGGTCTTTTTTACTTTTTAGAGGTTTGTTTTGAAAGTATGGGTGAGGATTTTTCCTATAAAGTTTTTATTAGTGGTCCGAAGTACAAAGTCAGTGATCGAAGAAAAGTGGTTTTGTCAAATTACCTTTTAGGAACAGCCAAGATGGCAATTTGGAGGACACGGAAAAATAGGATCTTGGGAACTGGTTCAATTGATGCAGAGAGAGTTCTGAAGGGGATGGTTGCTGCTCGAATTAAAATTGAGTTTGCTTATTTCAAATTAGTTAATAATGTTATAGATTTTTCTGCAATGTGGTCGGTGGGAAGTGTTTTGTGTGAGGTTGGGGAGGATGAAATGTTGGTAATGAAAGGGCTGTAATCTGTATTGATTGAATTGTTTTTATTTTATTTTTAAATTATTTATAGTTTTGTAGATTTTGGATGACATATTGGAATGAATAATGATAAATAAATATGTTTTAAGCCTCTCTCTCTCTCTCTCTCTCTCTCTCTCTCGTGCGCATGCGTGAGCGTCTGTTGAGTGAGCGAGCGTGGAGAGCGTGTGGTGAGTTTGAATGAGTTTTCTGCCCGCTGTGGCCTTTTTTCTTAGTTGAATATCGCTATTTTTTGACGTTTAATCTGTATTGAGTAGATAAAACAATATAGTGTTTTTTTCTGGCCGTTGATTATCAGTGTATCACCGAGGGCATGGCGGCCCAAGGTGTTGACTCACTTGATTCATTAACACGGCGTCACGGGGTTAAAGTGACGGCCGCAGCAAGTGTGGAAGATTGTGTCTTAGCTATCGGTGAGATTGTTGGACATAAGAGTATTGTAGCAAGTCTAAAGACTATTTATGTTCAATATCAGGTGCAATCTTGATGCATGTATTTTTCTTTCATGTGTTATGTGTTCTGGTTTTGTGGGACTTTAAGGCGTGGGCTTTCTTCTGATGAACGAGCCTGCGCAGTTATGCAGGGGGGGGTTGTTCAGGAGGAAGTTCCGGAAGATTGGTGTTCACGGTTCTGTGTGATGTGAGGCAAGAGCATCGGCCACACAGGTGCTCACGTTAATAAAAGAGCCTTGGGACTATAAAGCGAGTCTGTCATTTTCTCCGATCGCTACACTGGTGTCAGAAGTGAACTGTTTGAATCCAGTTAGTATACGAGATTGCTCTCGTTAGTGTCCCTGAAACGCGATGCGGAAGCAGACTAAAGAAAAGATTAAGTCCGAGCCAGAAGCAAGCCGAATGTTTCGTGAGGCTGTAGGCGCTTCAGCATGGGCCTCCGATCAATTCGCAACAGAGGAAGACTTTCTGGAATCACACAAGGCTCGTGTGAGGGAGGCTACTAGGAGAATGGCTGCAGACGCCGGGCTTTCGTTGCCGGAGCCGAGTGCCGCCGAGTATCGCCGAACTTTCACGAGTTCAACAAACAAACATGGCGGCGCCCACGGAACCGCGCTGGTTGCCGATGTAAACAGACATGACGGCGCCCACAGAACCGCGCTGTCTTCGCACATAAACAGACATGGCGGCGCCCACAGAACCGTGCTGGGTTCCGATGTAAACAGACATGGCGGCGCCCACGGAACCGCGCTGTCTTCGGACGTAAACAAACATGGCGGCGCCCACGGAGCGGCGCTGGTTTCCAACGTGAATGAACATGGCGGCGCCCGCGCTGCCGCGGCTACAGTGGCAGTAAAGACCCCCAAATTCTCAGGTAAAGCGGATTGGGAAGCTTTTCATGCACAATTTGAACTGTTGGCTCATGCTGCAAACTGGCCAGAGGACCGCAAAGCTCTTGAATTGGCTATGTGTCTCACTGATGATGCTCTGAACTGTTTGTTACTGCTTATCCCTGAAGATAGACACAATTATAATGCACTTGTCGGGGCACTGAGACGGCGTTTTGGGCAATTTGAGCAGCCAGGGCTCCTGCGTTCTGAACTGAGTAATAGACGCAGGCAGCCAGGGGAGCAACTGAGAGTCCTGGCTAATGATATTGAAAATTTGACTCGGCGAGCATATGCCCACATGCCACCGTCAGTTCAAGGGGAGCTTGCGAGAGACCAATTCATACAGGCCCTTACCCCTGTGGAGCTCCGTAGACAGACACAACTAGCCCACCCTCAAACCCTGCAGGATGCTTTGGAGATGGCTTTGGAGAGGGAGATTGTCTGGGGAATGTGCGTGCCGGACGAGAGACAGCGCACATCTGTGCCAGTGAGGTCTGCTGACGTGGGGGAGGTGCTAAGCGAAAGGCCAGCCTGGGTTTCTGAGATTACTGAATTAATCCGCGCTGTGGCGCTGCAACCTGATCAACGTCCCCGCACACGACCGAGGATTTGTTGGGGGTGTGGGCAGACTGGACATTTAGTTCGTCAGTGTCCTAAACTGGCCAGTAACCAGGGAAATGGGACGGGGTCCGCATGATCGGGGCCATGCGGACCCCCAGCACTCATCCCCAATATGAGTCATCGCCAGCAGGAGTCTCAAGAGATGGACAGAGGGAAAATGATCAAGGACTGTTGGGGAAGGGTGAATGTGAGCCAAAGGAGTCTGTGATTGTGGTGGGACGGACATGTGTTAGTGATTTTTGTCATGTGCCAATTTTGGTGGAGGGGGTTCCATGTTTAGCATTGGTGGATACGGGATCAACTGTGACAGTTATAAGACCGGAGGTAGTTCCTGTCAATGCCAGTCTGGAACCCACCACTGTCCGTCTACGCACAGTGACAGGTGAACTGGCGCCAATGAAGGGTAAAGGCGTGGTGGGGCTGACTGTAGGGGGAAAGACATTACGTCATTCAGTGTGGGTGGCTGCAGTTCAGGACCCTTGTATTCTTGGTCTGGACTTCCTTAGAAGTGCAGGTTGCCAGTTAGACCTGAGAGATGGCCTGCTCCGTTTTGAAGGGGGTCCTGAGGTTGTCATGTCCACTGAAAGGAATGTTGATATGTCTTTTACAGGTCTGCTGGATGCAGCAGCTGCACCTGAGGACACTAGTTTGGAGCACCACACACTGCACTCGCGAACCCACCCCAGCGCTGTCGTCAGTCCACCACAGGTAGATGTTTACTCCACCCCCTTACCCAACACCCCAGCTGACCTCTTCCCTGGGGCGGCCACACAGTCACCTTTAGAGCCATCCTCGAACCTCCCCAGCAGGTATGAGCAGGCAACCGGCATTCCATTTCGGGCTGTTGAGGAGGGAAAGGGGTTGGTTGCTTTGAAGGAGTTGTGGCTGAAGAATTGTGAGGGCTTGGATGAGAGTCAGCGGGGGCAGTTGTGGGATTTGTTGGTTGATTTCCAACATTGTTTTGCATTTGGGGAAGGAGATGTGGGGCGAACACACCTGGTGCAGCACGAAATTGAGACTGGTGATGCCATGCCCATTAGGCTGCGGCCCCGGAGGCTCCCTTTTGCCCGCCAGGACGCTGCTGATAAGGCCTTGTTAGACATGCAGCGAGCGGGGATTATTGAGCCGTCCGAGAGCGCGTGGGCCGCACCGGTGGTCATGGTTCCTAAGAAGGGGGGGCAGTGGAGGTTTTGCGTTGACTATAGGCGCCTTAATGAGGTCACTAGGAAGGACTCATACCCTATCCCTCGTGTGGATGAGTCATTGGACCTCATAACCGGGTCGTCATGGTTCACTTCACTGGACCTGCGCACTGGTTACTGGCAGGTACCACTTTCTCCCGATGCTAGACCGAAAACTGCTTTTTGTACGAGCAGGGGGCTATGGCAGTTCAGGGTGCTCTGCTTTGGCCTTTGCAATGCACCAGCCACTTTTGCCAGGTTAATGGACAGGGTGTTATCGGGTATTCCGCGGTCAGAGTGTCTGGTGTACCTGGATGACATCCTGGTCCATGGCAGTTCATTTCAGACCTCGTTGGAGGCACTCCGGCGTGTGCTGGTTCGCATAAGCGAGTCTGGCTTGAAACTGCACCCAGAGAAATGTCATTTGTTTAGGAGGGAGGTGACGTTTTTGGGGCACAAGCTGGGGGGCCAAGGGATTGGCCCGATGGAAGAGAAGGTGCAGGCGGTAAGCAGCTGGCCCACTCCTACAACCTCACAGCAGGTCAAAAGTTTTTTAGGGTTGGCCTCATATTACAGGAGGTTCGTGCAGGGTTTTTCCAGCATCGCAGACCCACTTTTCCGCCTGCTGAAGAAGGACAAGTCCTTTGCTTGGACTGAGGAGTGTCAAAACTCTTTTGACGCCCTGAAACATGCTCTGGTCACAGCCCCTGTACTGGTTCCCCCTGACCTCGCACTGCCCTTCATTCTTGACACGGACGCCAGCAATGTGGGCATGGGGGCGGTTCTCTCTCAGGCAGGGGTTGGGGGAGAGCGAGTTGTGGCCTACTTCAGTAAAGTTTTCAATAAGGCCGAACGCAGATACTGTGTCACCAGACGGGAACTTGTTGCGGTGCTGTTTGCAGTCCGACACTTTAAGTATTACCTGTGCGGGCTACCTTTCACTGTACGCACTGATCATTCAGCTCTCCAATGGCTAATGTCATTCAAAGAGCCAGAGGGTCAGCTGGCACGCTGGATTGAGGAACTCCAGGCATACAATATGAGAGTAGTCCACCGACCAGGGTCAGGCCATACAAATGCAGACGCTCTTTCTCGTCGACCATGCTTTGCTGACGGGTGTCGCTACTGTGATAAAAGAGAAGCCAGGGAAAGAGAGCTGGAGGACCCGGATGCCAGTGGGGCTTCTGTGGTTTGCAAGCTTGGCGATACGCCAGCGTGTCTGATGGAGGGGACAGTGGGAGTAGAAGACTGGAGGCGGCTGCAAGAGGAAGATGCGGACCTGCAGCCTGTAATCCAATGGGTCCAAACACAACAGCGACCTCTGTGGGAGGAAGTGGCCATTCTCTCTTTGTCCACGAAAAACTTATGGTCAAAATTCAAAGAACTGCGTCTGCAAGACGGGGTGTTAGAGAGAGAGTGGAAAGACCCTGCTACGGGGGAGGGGAGGTGGCAGGTGGTGGTACCCATGTCGCTGCGGGAGGGGGTTATAAGGGCTGCCCACGGGATGGTGGGGTCTGGACACTTTGGGGTTTCAAAAACACTCAAACGTGTCAGAAAGAGTTTTTACTGGGGGCTTGTGAGGAGAGATGTGTAGGATTTTTGTCGGCGGTGTGATGGTTGCACTGCCCGCAAGGGCCCGTCTGGCCAGTCCCTCGCTCCCTTACAACAGTTCCCCGTAGGAGGCCCAATGGAGAGAGTGGGGGTGGATGTAATGGGTCCTTTTCCATGTTCGGAGAGGGGTAACCGGTTTGTGCTGACGGCTATGGATTATTTCACTAAATGGCCAGAAGCTTACGCACTACCTGACCAAGAAGCCGAGACAGTGGTGAACGCGTTGGTGGATGGCATGTTCAGTCGGTTCGGGGTTGCTGAATCCATACACAGCGATCAAGGCCGAAATTTTGAGTCACGTGTCTTCTCGCTGATGTGTGAGAAATTAGGGATTCACAAAACAAGAACCACCCCTTTGCATCCCCAAAGTGATGGCCTCGTTGAGAGGTTTAACAGGACACTGGCGGAACAGCTGGCCATTGTGTCTGCCAAGCATCAGCGAGATTGGGATACGCACTTGCCATTTATCCTAATGGCGTGCCGATCCGCTGTGCAGGACTCAACCTCTTGCACACCCGCCCTTTTGATGTTGGGGCGGGAGATCAGAACACCTGGGGAAATGGCTTTTGGGAGGCCACCTGATGCGCCTGCTGTGCCCCCGGGCCCTGAGTATGCTAGGAAGCTTCAGGACTCCTTGGAAGCCGCTCATAATTTTGCAAGGAAGCAGTTGTTAAAAGCGGGGACCCGGCAGAAGCGAAATTATGACCTGAAATCAAAAGGGCGGCATTTCACAGCAGGAGAGCTGGTGTGGGTATACAGCCCTCAGAGAAAGAAGGGCAGGTGCCCTAAACTGGATTCCAAGTGGGTTGGACCATGCAGTGTTCTGGAGAGAATCGGAGAAGTGGTTTACCGAGTTCAGTTGCCTCCGAGGGGTAGGAAGGTGGCTGTGCACCGAGACAGATTGGCACCTTATAGAGGAGGTGCCGCTACAGCCCAAACACCGGCCACCTCTACAGTTGTGCCTACCCCAGAGGGTGGACCAGGACCCCAGGCGAGCACTTCCAGTCCTCTGGCAGACCCACATACAGCCACACCAGCTCTTGAGCTGCAAACCTCGCATTCATATAGCCCGGTTTCAGTTACACAGAAAGGGCAACTGCGGCCTCAGCGTGTCAGAAGGCCGCCAAGACGGTTTAGGGACTTTGTTTGTTCCCTCGAGGTCGAGGAACTTTGTGAAGGGGGAGCAGTGTAGCAAGTCTAAAGACTATTTATGTTCAATATCAGGTGCAATCTTGATGCATGTATTTTTCTTTCATGTGTTATGTGTTCTGGTTTTGTGGGACTTTAAGGCGTGGGCTTTCTTCTGATGAACGAGCCTGCGCAGTTATGCAGGGGGGGGTTGTTCAGGAGGAAGTTCCGGAAGATTGGTGTTCACAGTTCTGTGTGATGTGAGGCAAGAGCATCGGCCACACAGGTGCTCACGTTAATAAAAGAGCCTTGGGACTATAAAGCGAGTCTGTCATTTTCTCCGATCGCTACAGTATTTTAGCAGCGTCAAGAATGAGCAATGCGGTTGTTTGTTTTTTGAACACTGTTGAAAATGCCAATAATGTTGTAGAAAGAGGAGTTGTAATTCGTGGTCTTTTTACACCTGTGCTTTCTCTTTCAACACCTGCGAGGAAAGTTATTTTGTCTAATATTCCACCTTTTATCAAAGATGAAGCTTTGGTTAAAGAATTGTCACGTTTCGGGAAGCTAGTTGCTCCTGTGAAAAAGATTGCGATCGGGAGTAAATCGGACTTAATCAAACATGTGGTGTCTTTTAGGAGATTCACTTATATGATTTTGAGTGAGAACAGAACTGAACTGAATTTAAATCTGAAATTCAGATTTGATGATTTTGACTATACTGTCTATGTATCCACTGACACTACAATGAAGTGTTTTGGATGTGGAAAAACGGGGCATTTGGCTCGTGCTTGTCCCGCAAATACACGTACAAGGCAGGACATGATAGATGAGAGTGTGGTGCAAGATGTGGAAAGTGTTGCTGGAACATCTGTGTCAGTACCTGTGATTTCAGTAAGCCTACCTGTAAACTCAGCAACTGTGAATTCAGCACAGAGTGTCAAAGACACAATTAACAAAGTTGCCTGTGAACAAACAGTCGAAACTGTTGTTAAAACTATGATGGTAGTGAAAGATTCGGATTTGACTGATAAGGGTCAGGCAAAGTCAAATGTAAGCTTGCTTCAAGAAGCTAATGTGATTTTTGAAGAATTGATGGACACACAAAGCAGTTCAACGAATTGTTTATCTGATATAGAGTCTGTATCAGACAGTGTAAATATGTGTGAAGTAGACATAGATCAAGCTGTCTTTAAAACTCCTCTAAAAAGGAGAAACAACGATAAAGAAAGAGTTTCAAAACAAGCAAGAAAAGATCAGAAAAATGATACAGATAATGTTGAAAGTGAAAGTGAATTGTCTGATTCTAGTGCTTCAAGTTGTTCACAAAGCGAGTGGATATGTAATGATTACAGTGCTGAAGAAATTAAGAAGTTTTTAAAAGTAACAAAAAATCAGAGAGGAGTACAGGTTGCTGATTTTTTCCCAGACCTGAAACGGTTTGCAGAAAGTACTAAGAATCTGATGAGTGAAGGTTCCTTTCTGGATAAAGAAGTATATCGACTGAAAAAAATTGTTACAAAAATCCAAAACCAGCTGAATAATGATGATAAAGTGGCATAGATCCTTTGCCTTGAGTGGCTGTGTGTTTCTGTATAGATTATTTTTTGTAAGTTTCTTTTTTTCTTTACACATGGCAGATATCCGTATAGCATCTTTAAATGTGAACGGAGCCAGAGATGATGTAAAGAGAATGCAAGTGCATGAAACAATAAAGCAGAAACAACTAGATGTTCTTTTTTTACAAGAAACACACAGTGATGATAGAAATGCTACAGACTGGATAAAAGAATGGAATGGTCATATATTTCTAAGTCATAAAACTTCACGTAGTGGAGGAGTTGCCATCATGTTTGCAAAGAAGTTTACTCCATGCTCTTTTAAGATAGAGGAAATAGTGAAGGGGAGACTTTTAAAAATTCAAGCTTTTTTTGAAAAATATGTTTTGGTTTTTATTTGTGTGTATGCTCCCACTTTTCCAATAGAGAGAGTTGCTTTTTTAGATATTCTATGCTCAACTTTAGATAAATGTAATAGCGAAGAGTATTTATTTCTTGGTGGTGATTTTAATTGTGTTGAACAAAATATTGATCGCAATCATATAGAGCCACATATGCCTTCTCGTAAGCGGCTTTGTGAAATAATAGAAAGAAACGATCTATGTGATGTCTGGAGAAGCATAAACGGAGATTTACGGCAATATACATGGGCTCATGCACACGAAAATCTATTGTCTTTAGCAAGACTAGATAGATTTTACAGTTTTAAACACCATCACAGTGTTTTTAAGAGCTGTATAATAAATCCGGTTGGTTTTTCAGACCACAGTTTAGTTATTTGCAGTGTTTTCTTCAATTCTGTCTCACCAAGGAGTGCGTATTGGCATTTTAACACTGCTTTGATAAATGATGCCTTTTTTAAGGAGACTTTTGATTTTTTTTGGAAAAATTTTAAAAATGAAAAAGTTTCTTTTTCTTCTCTGCCGAGTTGGTGGGATTTTGGCAAGACTCAAATCAAGGTTTTTTGTCAACAGTATACTCAAAATATCACAAAGGAGACCGCTAAGTCAATAAGAGTTTTAGAAGCTGAAATTCTTAATCTTCAAGATATGGCACAATTAAGTGAAAATCAAGCGTATGTCGATTCTCTTTTTTTAAAGAAAACTGCTTTATCTGACCTACAAGCGATGAAGGCACAGGGGGCGCTGGTCAGATCGCGTTTTAAAACCATAGAACAGATGGATGTACCATCAAAATATTTCTTTGGTTTAGAAAAAAAGAATGGCCAGAAACGTTTTATTCATTCATTACTTTCTGAGTCTGGATCTTTGTTGTCAGACTCTAAGGAAATAAGAGAAAGAGCAGTTGGTTTTTATGAAAAACTTTACAAGTCTGAATATAAAGAAGATAAAGACTTAGAGAAGGCTTTTTTTGGACAATTACCAAAAATTTCAAAAAAAGCAAATATAGCACTTTCAAAGCCTATTGGCCTGGAAGAATTGTTTAAAGCTCTTCAAAGTATGGACAATGGTAAAGTTCCTGGATTAGATGGAATCCCGATTGAGTTTTACAAAAGTTTTTGGTCTGTTATTGGAGAAGATTTGTTATTAGTTCTTAATGACAGTTTAACAAAAGGACGATTGCCAATAAGTTGTAGAAGAGCGGTCTTGACCCTTTTGCCTAAGAAAGGTAATTTAAGTGATATAAAAAATTGGAGACCCGTGTCCTTATTGTGTTGTGATTATAAACTGTTATCTAAAGTACTAGCTACCCGTTTGGGTGAGTTTTTAGATGAAGTCATTCATCCTGACCAGTCATATTGTGTGCCTGGTAGGTCAATTTTTGACAACATTCATTTAATCAGAGATTTGTTTGATGTAACTAAAATGTTTGGTCTTGACATAGGCTTGATTTCCTTAGATCAAGAAAAAGCATTTGATCGCGTCGAACACAACTATTTGTGGAAGACGCTTCAGGCTTTTGGTTTTAACTCAGATTTTTTATCTTATGTTAAAATCCTATATTGTGATATTGAGAGTATTCTGAAGATTAATGGTGGCTTATGTGCTCCTTTCAAAGTGGGTCGAGGAGTACGACAAGGCTGTTCACTCTCAGGGTTATTATACACACTTGCAATAGAACCACTTTTAAGTGTTTTAAGGAGAGTTCTAGAAGGAGTGTCTCTACAGAATTGTAAGATTCCTCTGTGTCTGTCTGCATATGCAGATGATGTAGTGGTGATGATTAATAAACAAAGTGATGTTGATGTATTACTTGAGATACTAAAAGATTTTGGATCAATTTCATCTGCAAGAATTAATTGGAATAAAATTGAGGCAGTTTTGATGGGAGAGTGGAAATGTAGAGCACTACCAAATCTTCCAGGAGGTCTATGCTGGACAAGAGATGGTTTGAGATACTTGGGAGTTTTTTTAGGAAATGAAACAGTATCTCAAAAAAACTGGATCGGAACTGTTGAAAAGCTTAAGAGCCGACTTGAAAAATGGAAATGGCTTGTACCAAATTTATCATACAGAGGACGTACTCTGGTGATTAATAATTTGGTGGCTTCCTCTTTGTGGCACCGGATGGCCTGCATTGACCCACCAGCTTATTTACTTGCAAAGATCCAGTCTGTTTTATTGGACTTTTTTTGGGACAAGTTACACTGGATACCGCACAATATCTTGTATTTAAAAAAAGAAGAAGGGGGTCAAGGACTCATACATGTACAAAGCAGGACTGCGGCCTTTCGGCTACAATTCATACAACGCTTGCTTACCAGCTCAGAGAACATGGCCTGGAAGTCAGTGGCCTGTGTTATACTTCAGTCCGTTGATGAACTCTGTTTAAGCGAAAATTTATTTTTGATTGATCCAAAGAGAATCAGTACAACGGAGCTTCCTGTTTTTTATAGAAATCTGTTTAAAGTTTGGGACCTTTTTAAAGTGAAAAGAACTGAGACAGATTCTCTTTTTTGGTTACTCGAAGAACCCATGATTTATGGTGCTCGTCTGGATATCTCACATGCATGTGGACTATCAAATGGTGCTCTTATTAAATCCAAAATTGTAACTCTGGGGCGTTTAATTAATGTGACTGGTCCCTGTTTTAAAAATGTGGAAAATGTGGCTGCCTTATTAGGTATTAAATCAGTTCGAATTGTTGAAAGATTTCTTCAGAATTTGCAGTCTGTATTTACAGCGAAAGAGTTGAACATGCTTGGAAACTGTTTTGCTAAGAAACTTCTGCCTAGCGATAAAGATGCTTTTCCAAAGTGTTTTTTGTCCCCAAATATAGGGGAAAATTCTGGAGTTTTTTTGGAAAATGTATCCGATATGGATTTATATAAAGTTGGGGGAAAAGTTTTTTACAATGCTTGTGTAAAAGTTTTCAACAAAAAAGGGTTGCATGAAAGAGTTGATTCACCTTGGCGCAAGAATATGAAGTTGATGAAAATGTAAAACCAGAGTGGAGGGCACTTTATAAGCCACCATTAACAAAAAGAATTGGAGACTTACAATGGAGAATTATACATGGTATAATTGCTGTTAATTCTTTTATTTCCATTTTAAATCCAAATGTTAATCAAGAGTGCCCTTTTTGTTCTCAAAGAGAAACTGTTTTTCACATGTTTATGCACTGCTCAAGACTTAAGCCTTTATTTGACTTGTTGAAGGATATTTTCATTCGTTTTGATGAGAATTTTACTGTAACAGTTTTTATTTTTGGTTTTAAATATACCAGAAGAAGACAAGATGAATGCCAATTGATTAATTTTATTGTAGGCAAGGCAAAAATGGCAGTATATGTTAGCAGAAAGAGGAAAATTGAACAAAAAGGTGATTATGATGTTGTGATAATGTTTAGAGCCATGATCAAAGCTAGACTGCTTATTGATTTTTATTTTTATAAAGCTACTAACTGTCTAGAAGCGTTTGAAAAGATATGGTGTCATAGAGGGGCATTGTGTTCTGTTATGGACAGTGAAATTGATTTTTCATATTTTCTATAAACATGATGTGATTTACATTTGAAAGTTTTTAAAATTGTTAAATATTTTTGTAATAAATGTTTTTTGAAAAATCAAAAAAAATCTCTCTCTCTCTCTCTCTCTCTCTCTCTCTCTCTCTCTCTCTCTCTCTCTCTCTCTCTCTCTCTCTCTCTCTCTCTGCCGCGCTCCGGCTTATATCCGGTCTCTCCACGCCAATTACTGAAATCAGACACAGGTGTTCATCATCTGCACTTGACCTACTTACGTTCCGCTCTGCTCCGTCCTCTCTCTCCCGCTACAGACTCCGCAAAACCACGCCCCCCTCGCCACACACTGATTGTTGTTAGATTTTTTATTATATTATTATACAATATTATTAATTTAATTAAAAAGCGCTTTTAAAGGCCAGTGAAAGCATAGGCTACTGTCAGTTAAGTCCTATTAGGATGTTAATATTGTTTCTCATGAGCTTGTATGGTATTTTAAACATTTACAGGGGTAAGTCGGTGATTTTAGTGCCGTCCGAATCCATAATATCAGTGTTTTTTCTCACCCAACCCGCGTAAAAATCCCTGGCCAAATTAGTACCTACTGTTTTTTGACAAACAGGTCGTGTGGTAATTTAATTGCCGTCTGAATCCACATCTCTGAGTTTACAAGAAGACATTCAAAATCCACTGTTTAAACCCTTTTTGATCACTCCCGAGCACCGAGATGTAGGCCTACACTTTTATTATTGAAATGCTGGAAAGTATTTACACGAACAATATTTCATCGCAGCTCCACCTCAGCGAACAAAAATGGGAAAGAGAAGAAAGCACGTACAAATTTGAAATGTTATTATGGCAGCAATATATGATACAATTTAAAATATGTAGGCTAGGCTATTATAGTTTGGATTATTTTTTATAATATCCCATGAGTCCTAATAAATGCAATTTCAACTATTTCTGAAGTGCTTCTTTTATAAAGAACATTGCTTTCTCACATAAACAGCCCCTGCACGAGAGAATAATTGATTCTTGATCCATCGATATCAACCAATTCAGCAGCATTGCCACGGACAGCACCGGGTAATGTCGCACGTAAGAAGGTATATCTTAAGCAGCTTCCTAAGGTATGGTTCGGGGAACACACTTAAGCCCTATTCGCACGGGATAAGTATTACCTGGTCACCTCTAGTCATTTGTAATAATTGCGGAGGTTGTCTGTGATCTTAATCCCGTGCGAATCGGCCATGTCTGTAATTTGTAAAGTAAAAATTCCCCCGCAAATGACCTACCATATTTCGCCGAACACCGAGGTCCTGTGATAATATTAGTCCCGTGCGAATCGGCATCTCTGTGATTTGGCGAGGTTGTTTATCATTTTTTCAAGGTTTTTGTTTCCTGTGCGCCTTTTTATCCATCTTTCGCGAAGAATGGATTTCTAAATCACACACTGTAAAAAATTTGGAGTAGGAATTACTTGAAAAAAGCTTGCTAATTTTTTTCAGTCAGAAAATGCTAGTAAATTTACAACGTTTGCCAAGTAAAACCTAAACATATTTATCAGTAGCTTTAATTAGAAATCTTTAAGTTAAATTTACTTGGAATATGTAATTAAGTAAACTTTACTTAACCTAGTTAAGTGAAAGTAACAAAGATAATAAGCCATTTAACTTGGCTAGTAAAAGGTCGATTAACATCAATTCAGTTGAAATTTCCTTTGCATTACATTTCACTCAAACAATATTATTGAATTATACCAATCATTTATAGTATGTGCTTTACTTAGATTATCTAAGTAATTTATACTACATCATGTCAGATGTTAAGTCTCATGTAAATGCAAATACAGTACCTCAATACTTGGTGGACAATACACAATGACGGTAACATTTGATGGATCATTTTTGTGTTTGAATGTGTCATTTTGAGCAGAAAATTTACTTGAAATGTCACAAAATGGCAAATTACTAATCCTGAAAACAAAAGCAATGATAAAACAGTGTAAATACAGCTGGAAAACAGTGAAAAATGAACCTCATTAATTATTCAAGGTCCAGTGCATGATGGGAACCCCAGTATCAGAAAAGTTGAGTAATTTTTACTTAATTTTATTGAGTAGATATGTACGCTTTCATTTCTACTCGCTTGAATTAAGTACTGATATGGAATTTACTTAGTTTTTTTAATTATTGCCTGGACTAACTTTTTCATGTAAATTACATTGGTTTTTTTCAGTAGTATTTACTTAACCAAAAAATAATTTTTTACAGTGCACGAGGTCCCCAGATAATACTAATCCAGTGCGAATAGGGCTTTGGGAACATAAACAACTTTGGCAAGATATATCTTTCGAGTCTTCTTAGCGCGCTAAGAGTGAGCGTTATCGGGGAACCGGGCCCAGGAGGAGTTCCTGTCTCATTAAGAACTTTGATCATCATCATCATCATTAGTTCAAGTAGTCAACATATGTATTTGTAGTTTTATTACTTAAGGTATGTTTACAATAACATATCAATGCGAAGTGAAGACCTTTTAATAAAGTTGTTATTAGGATTTATTGTTTATTGTATAGGTTATTGAATTAAATGTAGGTTATTAATGTGTAGTTTTATATTTAGTGTTCATTTTGAATTGTTGTGTGCTGTATGCTGTACAATTTTTTGTACATTTTTGTGTAGGTTTTGAATGTGTTCTGTTTGTACATATTTGCATAGGTTTTGAATTTATTATGTGTGTTGTATGTACATTTGTGTATTTTGAATTCATGTACAAAATTATGTACATTTACATTAAATGCTAGACTCCCCAGTATATAGTTTGTAATTGAAAAATATATTTGTTGAATCATATGTATTGTTTTATACAAAAAAATACAAAAAAACAATCTGTATTTGAAAATGTGTATTTTATTTATTAAAATAAGGTCATAAATAAAAATAAATATTTAGTTCAACTGTTGGGTTATTTTAACCCAACTGGAGTTTAACCCAATCCATTGGGTTAAAGGGACACTTCACCCATTTGCATTAAGCTTTGTATTGTTAGAAACCCAGTCATATATTATAATGATCGTGGATTTTTCCTTTATTTTTCCCTGAGATGGGAGAAATAAGGATTTAAGTGTTTTACTTCCTGCTTATTCTGACGTAAAAATCGTCATTTTGCGTCATAATAAGCAGGAAGTCACATTTCATTGAAAAGTGTAGAGACTACAAACACTAGGGCTGCGTCCGAAATCGAATACTTCCCTACTATATAGTATGCGAAAAACAGTACGCGAGCAGAGTAGTATGTCCGAAATCATAGAATTCGAAAAACAGTAGGCGAGAAGTACCCGGATGACCTACTACATCCGGCGAGATTCTGAAGTGCGCATACGATGGACACTTTACTATCCCATGATGCCACGGGAGAGGAGTTGTCGTCGTTATATTTGAAAATGGCGGAAAACGGAGACGCGGCTGTTTTCAAGTGTAAGTACTTTACAACACACTTTTTGTTTATTTGTGGT
Source organism: Squalius cephalus (assembly GCF_949319135.1). Taxonomy (NCBI): domain Eukaryota; kingdom Metazoa; phylum Chordata; class Actinopteri; order Cypriniformes; family Leuciscidae; genus Squalius; species Squalius cephalus. The sequence continues at coordinate 45,008,542 of NC_137129.1, forward strand.
TAAATTGAATTCGTTTAACATCATATAAGTAAACGATTGACTTGTTAAAAGTTTAAATAATGTAAATCGAGGGTACAAGTTTGTGAATTGGCTGCAAAATGACAATTTTATCATTATTATTATTGCCGAACAGAACGAGCTAATGTCTGTCAGTTAACACTGTTTTATTTAAACAACGACGTTGTTTCTCAGTTAAATGATAGGGTTACAAAACTTTTATTTTTTAATTTTACAACGATTTTATTTCTTCTTTACCAGTGTTGATATGTAATATGTGTTGGCTACAAAGCAAGCTACTGTAATCAAGTGTACCTCAACTTGTCCAACATTAATATTAATTTAATAATATAGATTGACCATGGTTCATCACTAATGTTAAATTCTGTGTTGATTTTGCAGGGGCTGATGACCACACCTGTGTTCTTATGGCTAATGGAAGAGAGGAAAGAAAAGAAAGAGCGACGAGAGAGAGAGGAAAGATTCCTTCAGCTTTTAGAAATTGCTAAAAAAAAATTATAATAAAGAAAACAAATGTTACACACTCTCTTTCCATTTATTTGTTATAAGTTCATTTTGTAATGCTGTTTTACCAAGTTTTATTACAAAACACTTAATTCCCAGGGATTTACAGTAGTTAGATTGTCAATTGTAAAGTGTTTAATATGTGGCATTGAGTAATTAATATTTTTAAAGGGTGTTGTGTGTGCACTTATTTTGTGACAGATTCCAGATGTTTTTTGAAACAAGCAAATTGCAGGTATATCTGAAAAATATGAGTGCCACACTAGAGAAATATCCACATACCCCAGACACCTTTAAAATGTATTTGCTTTATTTTTGTATATTATTTAACTTTTAAATGGATACAGAATACAAAAGTTTAAAATAAAATCACAAAACTTTGGCAAAACTTTTTTTTATTAAAGTGTCATCTTGATGGAAGAAAATGAACGTCAGCAGCTTCAGTAAGGTAACCTTCACAGGTTTCTAAAGATCTAAAAAGACTTTCTTACTAACAATCTCATTTGTTGGGCATCACTTTAAAATAATTTAAAATCTGTTTCTTTAAAAGCATGTGTACAAGATGAGAACTTTACACCCTGGGCAATTTTTGGATTTCCACTTGAATTTTTCCTACCTAAATTTAAAGTAAATAATTTGTAAAAAATTAAGCTCAAATATGTGATATGTAGCTAGAACACCAGCACCTCGATGTCCTTTTTTTCCACCCATGGTCGCAATCAGTGACTGGATGGACTACCGTGAGGGGTGGAGGTCAGCTCCATCTTTAAAATATAGATTAAGAATTGGCGTTGTAGGGCTCACAATCTGTAACGTGTTCATAGTTTATTTTAAAATACGATTTGAATCTACAAGACACTTGTTTTCTGTGTTGGATTATTTATATGTATATGTATTATATGTATATGATCCATTTCTTATATGTGTGTGTATATATATATATTATATATATATATATATATACACACACACACACATATATATATATGAATACTTAAGATGTAAAAGCCTCTAAGTGCCATCTGGAATTTTCTTTTAGTTTGATTATTTTTATCAAGCTTGTATGTTTATGTTCAGTTATTTCACTTTAATGGCAATGAAAAGGACCTATTAATTGTCATTAAAGTGAAATTACTGAACCTAAATAATACAAGTTTGATAAAAATGCTCATTTTAGAAGAATCCTTTTCTTTTACGTCTTAAGTCTTCATACATGAATGAATGAATGTGTGTGTGTATTGTATCTGACCTCAGTGTGTTACCCTATTGTTCACTGTGTGTGTGTGTGTGTGTGTGTGTGTGTGTGTGCGTGTATATATACATATATATATATATATACACACACACACACACACACTGTGATATTGCCATCCATGAATGAATCGACAGAGATAAACACACGCATATTCATTCATGTTTATTCATTGATGGCACCATCACAAGCAAATAAATTACTTTTTCCTTACCAAAAATCAACCTCTGCCATTATTCACAGGTTTGTGTGTGTGCGAGCAACTGACCGACGACTCTGAATTGTGAGCACGAACGACGTAAAAACGCAGACGAAAGCGGAAAGAAGAACTAAAAATGTTATGTTGGTGCAGTCAGTGGAACGGGCTCTTTAAATTTTCGCGCTGATGTGACCGCGCATGTTACGTGACAATACCAACATGGCGCATGTAGTACGTCCGGACTCCATTCATACTACCCGTATTCATACTATATAGAACGTACTTTTTAACGGTCGCGAAGTACGTTCTAATTTAAATGTAGTACCTACTCACAAAGTATGCGATTTCGGACGCAGCCTAGCTCCTCATTATTCCAGGGGGCGCTCATGCTCACGCTACAGGCCTATCACAGATCAGTGGGTGGGACTTTACTCTCTGAAACTGAAAGCAATATCCTCCATCTTGTTTGAAGCTAAGCTAACAGGCGCTGTGGAGACAGATGTAAAGTTATGACAATAGCGGAGGGTAACGTTACTCAATATGATGTAGAAGAAGAGGATTTCGGAAGTCTGATGCTCGAATCAGGTGTTTGTGGCTATCAAGCCGCATTATAGCGAAGAGCAGCCGAGGCAGAAGACCTGCCTGCCGCGGACGAGGAGCCCGGACCGGCTCGAGTTAGGGCGGACTGGTGGCGCCGGTGATCTCACTACGAACCGCTATGAACACAGAGATAGAGTCCGTCTGCGGCAAAGAATTTCAACAATGACAATTTCTCATGCACGAAATCTCTGAATCAGACGAGCACACGGGCGTTTGTGTTGTGAATCAGACGAGCACACGGGCGTTTGTGTTGTGAATCAGACGAGCACACGGACGTTTGTGTTGTGAATCAGACGAGGACACGGACGTGTGTGTTGTGAATCAGACGAGGACACGGGCGTTTGTGTTGTGAATCAGACGAGGACACGGGCGTTTGTGTTGTGAATCAGACGAGGACACGGGCGTTTGTGTTGTGAATCAGACGAGGACACGGGCGTTTGTGTTGTGAATCAGACGAGGACACGGGCGTTTGTGTTGTGAATCAGACGAGGACACGGGCGTTTGTGTTGTGAATCAGACGAGGACACGGGTGTTTGTGTTGTGAACCATCCTAGTTTCGCACCGCATCTGACTGAACATCCAGGTAACGTTACCATGCATGCAATAATTCACCACTTCGAAAGAAATACAAATGAGGAGTAATTCACTATTGAGTTCGCCAACTAACTAACGTTAGATATTTTGTGTGAAATGAATTTCAAGCTCCGGTCCGGTGGTAGCTAGCCTTATAGGGATCTCCCAGTCACGTGACCCCTAGCCGTGTGTCAGCCATTTTGACGGTATACATCCGTCAGCTACTCACATTGGCTATACTGTCTATGGACTGTCTAATGGCAATAGATCTATTATTAGGGGTGGGTAATATATTAGGGAGTATATTATTATACTAATAATATAATTATTAGTATAATTGTTTTATAATTAGCCTAAATATTGCAATACTTTGCGCTACAGTATTGATATAATTGCGTGCGCAAAATATCTCGATACTGAACAGAATCGAGTTTTCCTCCACCACTATTATTATCTTCAGCTAACTCTTCACGTCATGTCATCGCACTTATTAGCATCACACAAATATATATCAAGTATACAAGAGGAAGATAGGAATCATAGATCCATATGAAGCACCGCAAGTTCTTTTTACAGGCATTTAATGTGTAGAAAAACTTCCTGACATTGAGTTCGGTGACATTTACAGCTGACGTTACCTTATTCACTTCCCATCACGCTACACCAGAGCTTCATTAAAAGCATACAAAAGCAGGCTATCGGTTGTCATGGACATGTTACAAAAACTGAATAGACGTAAAAAGTCAAGTAACCTTGTCTAATTTCATCTCAACTTTATTGTATATTTTACATGCACTTTTATTATTTGTTACATTTTTCTTCTTGTACCTTATATCACAAACAGTTGGAAGCCAAGCACCACCATCAGCGTTTTGCCTGTATATTGCCGCCAACACTTGTTTCTCCGTTTTGTTTCTTTCGGGATACGGTATAAAGATAGGCCTATTCCTTTAGTATGATCACGTATCTGATCGCATCCAACTGCACAGCATCGCTCGGGCATGATAGAATATCGCGACGAGCTGCAGGATCAATGTAGTTTATACCAGAGCCCGTCTCTGTTTATACTGTCTATGAGTATCACCGGCGGTTTAGCATTTTCTATTCCGTCAAAATGGCTGCTCCAAATGGCGTGACGTCACGCGGGATGTCCCTATAGACGGAAGAGTGATTCATGCTGTTCTGGATTAGTGGGAGTGGCTTGCGCAGCTGTGCAATGTGGTGCATTGTGGGAGTTGTTGTCTTTCATACAAATGCGTCCTGAAGTTTCTTTCTTTCTTTCCTCGGTCAAGAAGGCACCAAATTCAAAATTTATTTTACATTTCGACTACATATATGACCCACTTTCAATAAAGATCAATGTTCCCATGGGTGAAGTGTCCCTCAGTCAGAATAACCCACAGTTGGGAAGGTGCTATACCAATCCACAGTTGGGTTATTCGTTGAGTTATTTTTAACCCAACATTTTTAAGTGTGGCTCAATATGGTCCAATCCAGATTGCTCTTCATCAGGAGGGGCTTGACAACTGCCGTTTTCAGGGAGTTTGGAAAACTCTCAGAGAGAAGTGAGGAGTTTACCACTTCTAGAAGATCTGCTTCTAAACTGTTTAACACACTTTTGAAAAAAAGATGTGGGAAGTGTGTTAAGGGTGCAGGCTGATGTTTTAAGGTGCTGTACGGTTTCTTCCAAAATTTTGCCATCAAGTGGAATACACATTTAGTGTACGGAATAGGGACCGCCAAAGAAGAGATAGCGAGACATGCTGTGGGTAAAAGTTGCACGTTTTGAGCAGTCTGAGAATAATCAGTAAAAAGTGTCCAAAACACATAAATAACCACTTTATTGTGGACTTATCCTGCAATGAACTTGTTAGGCAACTTTTGATATGTCGAGTCGAGTGTGTTATTTAATATCAAGTTATTTTGACTTTTTATTACAAGGAACATTGTCTTGTGTTTTATGTAGAACTTATTTACTGTGCATTGGATCCCTTATTTAAACATTGTGTTTCATCATTGTGCAGGTAATGTAAATAAAATATGTTGTTATGTGTTTTATGGATTAATTGCTTTATTCATGTGGAATTGTGCATGTTCATCACTAGGTGGGGATGTTTCAATTTATATTGAATTTAAATATTTTTTTCTGTTTTTCATTGAGTGATTTGTGATTAATTCACTGAAAATGTATTATAATTGTCAATCTGCAAAATTGTACTCACTATACGATCACAACGCAAAAAGATGACATTAATTTAAAAAATATTACATTAATTTAAAAAAGATTACACTAATTTAAAAAAGATTAAAAATAAAGAGTACTGTTTTTAATAAACAGAAGCAGAGATAACGAGACTGATTTACTCTCTGCGCATTGGATCCCTTATTTCCACACTTAGTTTCCTCACTGTGCAGCTCCAATCGGCAGAAAGACCGCCCAGGCAACACCGTCACACCGGTCATGTACTCGCCCCCAGTGGCCAGTAGCGCGAAGGACTCGTTCTTAGTGTCGGCAGAGAATGTCTAATAAGGGGAGAACTTCCACTCTCAGTAAACTTCCGGCTCCTGAACTGGTTGCAGTTCCACTCTGGCTCCACATGAGAGCGCTCACAGGACGAGTGCAGGATGAATGGAGGTCTATGGTGCTATACCCCTCAAAATCCACTTTTATCAGGATATCATTTTGTGTCTAGTAATTTGAATGTTGTATTTGAAAGGAGATGCAAAGAAATTACACATTGCTGGGTGTTAGATTTTTTAGAGTCACTTATTTGCTTTAAAAAGTCTTTTAAAATGTCAATGACGTCATACACATTGTACGACCAGAGATACTGCTTTACGGCAATCCTTCAGTCACTTTGGTGCTTTCAGCTCTGCACTTTCTTTTCTCTCGAGGCATCGACAACACAGCTGACACAGGTAAACACACAACACAGCTGACACAGGGAAACACACAACACAGCTGACACAGGGAAATACACAACACAGCTGACACAGGTAAACACACAACACAGCTGACACAGGGAAACACACAACACAGCTGACAGGGAAACACACAACACAGCTGACACAGGGAAACACAACACAGCTGACACAGGTAAACACACAACACAGCTGACACAGGCAAACACAGCTGACACAGGCAAACACAGCTGACACAGGTAAACACAGCTGACACAGGTAAACACAGCTGACACAGGTAAACACACAACACAGCTGACACAGGTAAACACACAACACAGCTGACACAGGTAAACACAGCTGACACAGGTAAACACACAACACAGCTGACACAGGTAAACACACAACACAGCTGACACAGGTAAACACAGCTGACACAGGTAAACACACAACACAGCTGACACAGGTAAACACACAACACAGCTGACACAGGTAAACACAGCTGACACAGGCAAACACACAACACAGCTGACACAGGTAAATACACAACACAGCTGACACAGGGAAATACACAACACAGCTGACACAGGTAACACGACACAGCTGACACAGGTAAACACACGACACAGCTGACACAGGTAAACACACAACACAGCTGACACAGGTAAACACACAACACAGCTGACACAGATAAACACACAACACAGCTGACACAGATAAACACACAACACAGCTGACACAGGTAAACACACAACACAGCTGACACAGGTAAACACACAACACAGCTGACACAGGTAAACACACAACACAGCTGACACAGGTAAACACACAGGTAAACACACAACACAGCTGACACAGGTAAACACACAACACAGCTGACACAGGTAAACACACAACACAGCTGACACAGGCAAACACACAACACAGCTGACACAGGCAAACAAACAACACAGCTGACACAGGGAAACACACAACACAGCTGACACAGGGAAACACAACACAGCTGACACAGGCAAACACACAACACAGCTGACACAGGTAAACACACAACACAGCTGACACAGGTAAACACACAACACAGCTGACACAGGTAAACACAACACAGCTGACACAGGTAAAAACACAACACAGCTGACACAGGTAAACACAGCTGACACAGGTAAACACACAACACAGCTGACACAGGTAAACACAGCTGACAGGTAAACACACAACACAGCTGACACAGGTAAACACACAACACAGCTGACACAGGGGAATACACGTGCTAGAAGAGTTTTTGTTTTGTTGTTTTAAAAGACAACGCCGAAAATACACACACATACTCACGATGCCATCAAGCGGTAAACACACAACACAGCTGACACAGGTAAACACAGCTGACACAGGCAAACACACAACACAGCTGACACAGGTAAATACACAACACAGCTGACACAGGGAAATACACAACACAGCTGACACAGGTAACACGACACAGCTGACACAGGTAAACACACGACACAGCTGACACAGGTAAACACACAACACAGCTGACACAGGTAAACACACAACACAGCTGACACAGATAAACACACAACACAGCTGACACAGGTAAACACACAACACAGCTGACACAGGTAAACACACAACACAGCTGACACAGGTAAACACACAGGTAAACACACAACACAGCTGACACAGGTAAACACACAACACAGCTGACACAGGTAAACACACAACACAGCTGACACAGGTAAACACACAACACAGCTGACACAGGTAAACAAACAACACAGCTGACACAGGGAAACACACAACACAGCTGACACAGGGAAACACACAACACAGCTGACACAGGCAAACACACAACACAGCTGACACAGGCAAACACACAACACAGCTGACACAGGTAAACACACAACACAGCTGACACAGGTAAACACACAACACAGCTGACACAGGTAAAAACACAACACAGCTGACACAGGTAAACACAGCTGACACAGGTAAACACACAACACAGCTGACACAGGTAAACACAGCTGACACAGGTAAACACACAACACAGCTGACACAGGTAAACACACAACACAGCTGACACAGGGGAATACACGTGCTAGAAGAGTTTTTGTTTTGTTGTTTTAAAAGACAACGCCGAAAATACACACACATACTCACGATGCCATCAAGCGGTATCTCTGGTCGTAATCAGTCCTTCACTGACCAATCAGCGTTCATTAGCAGAATGCTAGCGTGTTATGGGCAACAACAACTCAACCTGTAAGAAATCGAAAGGACATAAGTGCTCGTTCATTCAACTTTTGACCTTTAACCCATGTTGAACTTGCAAAACCTACAATCAAATCTGAGATTTCTCAACGGCAATTGGGTGAAAGAGACAAATTTAGTCGTCTAGCTCCATAGACTCCCATTCATTCTGCACTCATGGCGAGCGCCCACAGTGGAGCTCTGGTGGAACTACAACCAAAGTTCGGTACAATAGGACTTAATAGGGAGTGGGCAGGCTCTCCGTAGACCGGCTCTGGTGTCGGCTTGCAACGCCATGTAACATCAGCTGACTACTGCGGCTCTGAGCTTCTCTGATGCTGATAGTGATGTTGGGATGTTTTCTCTTTCTGTAGATGATGTTTTGTCCCAGGGCTCGATATGCCTGGATGACATGGTTCAGGGGGACACTATCGCTCGACTGCACTGTCTCTATGTCGTGTTCAGAACACCTCACAGTTTCACATGAGAAAAGAGCAGATATATTAGACACTTTACACAAATATTCTCCCGTTACCTACAATCCCATGTGATAAATAGTAGATGTAGATAAACTATTTTTCTTGAGCTAGCATGAAAACTATATCCAGCGATTAAAAAAGACTTCTACACAAATGTGTGTATTTTTCATCATCAGCTTTCCAGTAGAGAAGAGCAGAAATGGGCTCTGCTAATATTTTCTCCAGGATCTGAGCAGCTTTGACACTAGATGATGAATCCATCACCATCTGAGACCGATATGAGCTAAAACCTGCTGTGCCAAATCTAAAGGAAAGATTTTCTTTACACTTTTGATGTTTAAAAATGCATTAAAAGAGACCTTTGAATGGTTGCTGATGGTTTTGGCAAGTGTTAAAAGGTACAAGTGACAGATACAATTATGTAGTGTAGTGTAATATATAATATTCCTATGAGTTCTCATCTGGAAACATAAATCCATTATTATAAATGAAAAGCGCTCTAGGATAGACATCTGTCATTCTCTGCTACGAGTCTGGATTACTGTTTTCTGTCCAACACATTTCTGACATTAGGAGTTAGCCTACTATTTAGCTTTTTTTCCAAGTAATTGCACAGGTTTCAACACAAAGTGTGCAGCGCAATTGGAATTATGATTGTTATACAAAGTGAGAAAAAAATGAATATGATGTTTTCAATATTGCGCTGAGCGGTTGCTGTGGTTACCAGTGAGTTCTCTCGCGCACAGCGCATGCGCGCCACTCTACCGCTTTTTCCGTAGTGAAATAACAAAAAGTATAAACAAATGCGTTTTATACAAATGCCAAACGTCGGTTTAGTTGATCGAACATATCAGTGGTGTGCACAGACCTCCTCAGGGGCAGGGGCGGTGTTTTTTTTTTTTATTTACATTTATTTACATTTACATTTAGTCATTTAGCAGACGCTTTTGTCCAAAGCGACTTACCAATTAGGACTACATTAAGCGAGTCATCGTGAAGAGGCAAGAAATAACGCAGGAAATGCTCAAAATACTAAGTTCAGGTATTGATCAGAGTAACATAAGCCCGATAAGCGAGGATTTAAGGGAAAAGGAAAAAGGATTTTTTTTTTTTTTTTTTTTTTGAGGTTAAGTGCTCATGGAAGAGATGGGTTTTCAGCTGTCTTCTGAATGTTGTCAGGGATTCTGTATTCCGGATGAGGGTGGGGAGCGCATTCCACCAGCACGTCGCTCGTTGACCGATCGTAGTCTTCTGGTAGGGGTGTAGGCTCGTAGGAGTGAGTGAAAGTAGGAGGCAGCTGAGCCTGTGATAGATCTGTAAGCAAGCGTCAATGCCTTGAACTTGATGCGAGCAGCGAGCGGTAACCAGTGCAGAGAGATTTTTATTTATTTATTTAATAGGGACACGTGTGAACAATAAACCTGTACCACACTACAACATTTATAGCCAAGGCTAATTTGCAATGTCCGTCCCTAGAAGGGCTTTTCACATGCATACAAAAAGTATAAAAAATACATTTACATTTACAATAACATTACTTAATTCTGACATTACATAAAGAATGTGCATTTGAGCGCAAACTAAAAATGACTGCACACTTGATCTCTTTTTAAAGGGGTGGTAAAACACGATTGCACTTTTCTAACTTTAGTTAGTGTGTAATATTGCTGTTTGAGCATAAACAACATCTGCAAAGTTACAACGTTCAAAATTTAAAGCAAAGGGAGATATTTGCTTTTAAAGAAATCAATTTCTAAGAACTACAGAAACGGCTGATAGGGACTACACGACATTCCTGTGGGCTTGCTGACATCACTAAGCCCAATATTTACATAAACCCCTCCTCTGGGAACACAATACATAATGGGGGCGAGGCCATTTTATGTTGCTTTGGAGAAGAGTTGTTGTGGTAGTAGCGAATCACAACACACTGGGCCAGCTAACCAATCTGAGCCCATTGCGTATTTTTGAGGGCGGGGCTTCATAGAACCAGGAAATCATCCGACCTTTTTTACAAGGAGGGACAGAGCAGTGTAGAATAATGGTTAAATATGTGAAAAATAATGAGAATTTTTAAAAACAAAGCATGAACACATGTTACAGTGAACCCCACAAACACAATCAAGCCTTCAAAAAAAGGTGTTTTACCACCCCTTTAAAATACGCTTTAGTTCATTTTTAAAAGATGAACAGAGGAGTGACGTGGGCCCTCTTGGGCTCGTTGAAGACAAGACGAGCTGCAGCGTTCTGGATCATCTGTAGGGGTTTAGTTGCACATGATGGAAGTCCAGCCAGAAGAGCATTACAGTAGTCAAGCCTAGAAATGACCAGGGCCTGGACGAGAAGTTGTGTTGCATGCTCAGTTAGGAAAGACCTGATCTTCCTGATGTTGTGCAGAGCAAACCTGCATGATCGGGTTGTCTTTGAAATGTGATCTGTGAAGGTCAGCTGGTCATCAAACGTTACTCCAAGGTTTCTGACTGACCTTGATGGGGTGATTGATGATGAATCTAGCTGGATGGTGAAGTCGTGCTGTAGAGACGGATTGGCAGGGAGGACGAGAAGCTCAGTCTTTGCCAGGTTGAGCTGCAGGTGATGTTCCTTCATCCATGTCGAGATGTCCGCCAGACAGCTTGAGACCCGTGCAGCTACTGTGGGATCATCTGGTTGAAACGAGAGGAAGAGCTGTGTGTCATCAGCATAGCAGTGGTAGGAGAAACCGTGTGCCTGTATGATGTGTCCCAGTGATGTGGTGTAGATGGAGAAGAGGACGGGACCAAGAACTGAACCCTGGGGAACCCCTGTGGTCAGTTGATGAGTTCTGGATACCTCGCCTCTCCATGCGACCCTGAAGGACCTACCTGTGAGATAGGACTCAAACCAGTGGAGAGGAGTTCCTGTGATGCCCAGCAGGGATATAGTGGAGGCTAAACGCACGTAAACGCCGTTTACGCACCTCCCAAAATTCTTATCCACCTCTAAATTTCACGTGATTTGAGCGGACTTTGCTTTTCCAGTGCGTGATCGGCACATGATTTGAGCATTTGGGCCGTTAACGACAGAGCAGAACGCGCAGCGCAAACACGGAGCAGAACATTGAGCAGAGAGGGCAGCGCGTCGACACACACACACACACACACGCACGCACGCGTGCGGAACAAAGAGAATGCCGCACACACGTAGCAGAAAACACACGCTCGTGAAGTTACTAAACAAGCGAGATTTTTTTTACAGGCAGCTGGTTTAATGTAGGGAGCATGTCAAAACCCAACTGTACAAGAGATTCAGAGGGAATCAAGCCTGCACCAGGTTAAAGGGATAGTTCACTCAAAAATTAAAATTCTGTCATCATTTACTCTCCCTCATGTTGTTCCAAACCTGTATGAGTTTCTTTCTTCTGCTGAACACAAACGAAGATATTTTGAAGAAAGTCGGTATGTAACCAAACGACTGATGGACCCCATTGACTTCCATAGTAGGAAAAAAAATGACTATGGAAGTCAATGGGGACCAGCAACTGTTTAATTACCAACCTTCTTTAAAATATCTTCTTTTGTGTTTAGCAGAAGAAAGGAAATCATACAGGTTTGGAACAACATGAGGGAGAGTAAATGATGACAGAATTTTCATTTTTGGGTGAACTTTCCCTTTAAAGACTTTTCCCTCTACAGGGAAACACTGATCCACATTTTTCTGATAGACCAAACAACTAATCAATTAATTGAGGAAATATTCAACAGATTAATCGACTATGAAAATAATCCCAAGTCCCTAATCAATATACACAAGTGCATTGCATTGGAAGCCCTGGATATAAGCCTCCCTCTCGATCTCTCTTAAATATTTTTGTTTTCTCTGTTTTTTCATTTAGTAAACTTTATAGATTTCAACCATATTAGTCTCTTTAACAAGAACTTAGATTAATGTATGAATTGAAAAGTTATTGTGTGACCTATGATGAGGAAACAACCAGTGATACCCTTGGTAGTACCATCAAATGATAGCCTATAGCGATGTCATCAGGACACACATACACCGGTAGGCAGTGGCCCACCTTACCGGGTGACCACGTCGTGGTCCACCAGAATAGTTTACCCACCTCTTTTTTTTACCACTACACCACTGATGCCCAGTGATGAGAGGCTGGACATAAGGATCTGATGATTCACAGTGTCGAAGGCAGCAGATCCAGGAGAATGAGGACTGAAGATCTGGAAGCAGCTTTTGCGATCCGTTCTGTTACCGACAGTAATGCAGTCTCAGTTGAATGCCCTTTCTTGAAGCCGGATTGGTTGACATCCAGCTGGTTGTTTAGAGACAAGAAGGATGTTACTTGGTTGAAAGCAGCTCTTTCAAGTGTTTTCACAGTGAATGGTAGGAGAGAGATAGGTCTGTAGTTCTCTACAGATGATGTGTTTAGTGTTGGTTTTGTAAGCAGTGGAGTAACCCGAGCCTGCTGGAATGCTGTGGGGAAAGTGCCAGTCTGGAGGGATGAGTTGATGATGTGTGTGAGTCAGGCACGTGCAGAGGGGGGGGCGTTGGGTGCTTGAGCACCTGCCCTTTTGCCCCTTGGTGCCCAAAGTGCCCTTTTGTCAAGGCAAAATTTCCTCTACTTTTTTTGTAATTAAAGGCCCTTTTGTGGATGCCTGCCCAATCTAACTATTAGTAAAATTAATTAATAATAATTTAGCCGTAGATAAAATGACCCACATGATGATCTTTCACCTGACTAACTCATTCCTCACGCTGCACGCACATTTTTTTTTTTAATTTCGCGCGGCTATGCGCACTACCAGAGGATGTCTTCAAATCTGCGGCTGCTGGTAAGTGGCGTTTAATTCTCAGCGAAGTGATTTTGATGTTCGTTTACTTATTATAATTATTTTACAAGGACGACGTGAAGAGAGCATGCAGAGATGTTGTTTAAATTGCTGTGTGGAACGTTAGGCTATAGAAGTAACTGTTTTCCTGAATGCCATCAAGATTGAAACCGAGACTGATTTCAAAGCAGGTCAATAAACAAATAGTTAAAATTAAGTCACTTACATTTGAGACGCAATGACTATTTTTGTTCTGTTTCTGCAGCGAAAATAGTTCCAAACAAAGATCAAAGCAGAACCATCGCGCATCTCACAGCAATACTTGTTGCATTACTGAATGATTCAGCATTTTGAACGAATCGGTTGAGTCAAAGATTCAATTACCCATTCATAAACTGCCTCATTCTGAATAAATCAGCCGTTTGAATGAATTGTTTGAATGAATGACTCAATGACTCGCTCATTAAGACGGTCGCCTGCCGCCTCCTACTGGCGGTTTAGTTTCATAAAGTATCATTCTTTTCAACATTCCTTATTTGTATATTCAAAAATATTTAAAATAATCTAATTTAATACAGTTATAATTTTTCAATGTTAATTATTTAATTTGATTGGTAACAGCCTAGTGTCTTATTATTTTAATTGAATATATTGATCAAATTTGAGAATTTGAAATGAAAGATGGAGCATACATTTAATAAAATTAGGGAAAAATGCCCTTTATAAAAGGTACAAAAAATTAGTGTTTTCAAACAGTGATGTAATGAAACATTGACAATTTAAATTTGAAGGGAGAAAAGCCTCTGTTTAGGCTATTAAGGAAATGTAATTTTGCCAAAAGAAGAACTTTTATTTTAAATAAATGTTCATTTTAAATCAGCCTATTTCAGTATGATGTTACCATATTATCATGCTTAACACTGAGAATTTGAATAATTGTAATGTGATGATCAGATGCAGATATCTAAATCAAAGAATATGGGCGGTTTTGCGGGTGGACTATTTATTTTTAACAGTGGATTCGGGTGACTCAAAGTGCACCAAATTAATGAATTTATCTTTAAAATGTACAAAATTTTCTTCCGGGGGGGCATGCTAGCATCCCTAGAGATACCAAACTCCACCCACATAAATAATGTGGGAAACACATTAGGCTATATGATGATCTACAAAAAAATACTAATTTAATTATCTTATTATTAAAATACATTATTAGGATTTTTACCACCTCCGCCTCATTTTGAGGCTGGAAAAACCCTGTTACTGTATTTTGATCACAGCCCTATTTTAAGCCTTGTTCCATGTGCCCCCTTTTATACTTTGAGCACCTGCCCCTCCAGAGGTCTCTGCACGGCCCTGGTGTGAGTGATGGTAGAAGTGTGGGAGAGATGGCTTGTAGAAGGTGTGAGGGGATGGGGTCTAGACGGCAGGTGGTAGGATGACTGGAGAGGAGAAGTGTAGAAGGAGAAGGAGGAGAGAGGGTGATTGGCTGTGGAGGGGGTCGGTCTGGGCTCCTGTGTGTGTGGAGCTGAGAACTGACTGCTGATAGATGTTGTTTTGTTGGTGAGTTAGCAAAATCATTAGCAGTTAAAGAGGAGGCGGGTGGTGGTGGAGGTGGACAGAGGAGAGAGCTGAATGTCTTGAAGAGTGATCGCGTGTTAGAGGAGCTGTTGATCTTGTTGTGGAAGTATGAAGATTTTGCAGCATGAACATCAACAGAAAAGGACGAGAGGAGAGATTGATACATACTCAGGTCAGATGTGTCTTTTGATTTGCGCCATTTCCTCTCCGATGCCCTGAGTTCGGTCCGGTGTTCACGAAGAACCTCAGATAACCAGGGGTTAGAGGGAGTAGCGCGTGCTGGCCTGCAGGAGAGAGGGCAGATAATGTCTAGAGAAGAGGTTAGAGTGGAGCATAAGGTGTCCGTTGCGGTATTCACATCCAGAGATGAGAATTGTGAGGGTGAGGGAAGAGAAGATGACACGGCAGAGGAGAGATGGGTGGGAGAAAGTGAGCGCAGGTTTCGTCTGAAAGTGACTGGTGGTGGGGTTGGTGGTGCAGGGGTAGAGAGTTGTAGACTGAAAGTAATGAGAAAATGATCTGAAACATGGAGAGGTCTCACCAGAATGTTCTCTGTGATGCAGTTGTGTGTGTAAACCAGGTCCAGTTGGTTGCCTGATGTGTGAGTACCTGAGGTGATGAGTCGTCTGAGATCGAAAGAGGCTAGGAGAGAGATGAATATACGTCTGTTGCATATTTATTTAATAAATCACCTGTATTTAAAGCAGTACCCGTCTGTCTGTTGTGTTTTTAAATATTTTAATGACTTCCTCACAATTAATTGGAGCTCGCTAGATGGAGAGCAGCAGTCGGTCAGAGAGCCTCTCTTCATTACCAAGGAAGAGACGTTGATACAATTAGAATGCATAACACATCAAACAAATATAGGGAAACGATGATAATATTACTCAATATTTCTTTACCAAACAAAACAGTGAGAATCAAAAAGGTAATTATGAGGAATTCATGTTTAGTTTTGTTGATGTTGTAAATTTGATGTATTCATGAAAGTGTTGCTATCATGAAATCAGTAGCACTTTACAATAAGGTTTCATTAGTTAAATTTGTTAACGAACTAATAGTAAACTGCACTTCTACAGCATTTATTAATCTTAGTTAATAACCTATTAATTTCAGCATTTACTAAAACATTATTAACATAAAAAGTTGTATTTGTTAACATTAGTTAATGCACTGACTGTGACATTACATGAACAAACAATTAACAGTTGTATTATTATTAACTAAGATTAACAAATACAGTAACAAATGTTTTGCTTATTAGTTCATGTTAGTTAATATGAATAATAAACAAATTAACCTAATTTTAAAGTGTTACTATGAAATCAAATATATAAATTCCTTACAATTTGGAGTTGGACATGGACTTAACATTTTCTTTCATTAGATGTATTTCCCAGACATCGAGTTATACTTTTATTACTGTTAAGCATAACTCGCATGCTGTCGCAACGTGTACAGTAGCATGGCAGGATAATGTAACTTTTCCATATTAGCTTAACGTTACTGATGCTCGTGTAGTTTGAAGACTCGCGGCGAACTGATGAAACTCCGCCTACCACTTCACCTCCGCCAAATGCTTCCGCCAAAAACATTTTTTAAATAATATTTTTTTTGTATTATTATTGTTAGTGGCAATGGTGTATAAGTGTATTATTATTTATTATATTATTTATTATAATATTTATCATAATAATTATTGTTTACATTTATCAGAGAGGGGCACAATACATTTTGAGACCAAAGGGGCAGGGCTTAGTGAAAGTGAAAGTACATTCGTGTGTTTTATTTACATTTATCAGAGAGGCAGGGCTTAGTGAAAGTGAAAGTACATTTGTGTGTGTTTTATTTTCAAGCGCCATTTTACAACCGGCTTTAAGAATCTTTAAATAAGAGCAACGGATCATCCAAGTATCAAGTGATGTTTGTATGTAAGTTTGATTTAACGTGCTGTTGATGGAAAACTCGAGCCTCGAGGTGTTTAATAACTTTATATTCAGAGCAAGTGTTCTGTGTGGCGCATGAAAATTAACTTACTTCCTCACTAACGTAAGTATGAAATATTAAAGTACATTACACACGAAATTCGTAATATGCATTTCATTTTTATACTATTCATTTTTACTTATCAATAATTGGACATAGACATATCCTCCTGGGACCCAAGAATAGACTTTTGTCCACTGTAGTGGACATTATATTTTAGTGAATTTCTCTGACGTCATACATGTCACATGACACAACCTGGGTGTCCTGTAAAGAGCACATTCAGGACTTTTCAGAGATACCAAATGTTTGGAGGTTTCACCATGAAAACAACTTCTCCTTGGTCTCTAAAAATGTCTGACATTAATTTAGTGATCAAATGTAGCATTCTTATGGAAATATGATAATATATTGTAATTATAATTTAAATTGGACTACTTTTCAAATTGTATTTCATAAAACAACATCTCAGGAAAATGTTAAGGGGTTTCAAATAAAAAAAATATTTTCTGTTACAGAACAGGGCGTTGATTTCAAACGTGTCCACTGTAGAGACATCAGGACTTAAATCATGTTTATCAGGCATTTTGTGAGACACAACAAGTGAATATGGAAATAAATTATACATCAATATTCCTATGAAATATTAGATATTATTATTAAAATGTTGCCAATTATTACTCCAATTATTACACTTCTTTTTTCATTAAATGTTGCTCCAAGAACACATTAATGTGCAAATTAGATACAGTTTATATATACATTGCATTGAATGGGAATATTAATTTATGGACATTTTACCCACATATTGCATAATGTAAAATGGTGTATCAATTCATTCCGTTATTTCTTTCATAACATAGTAGAGAATAATCTTCATACAAATTTTGGTTGAAAAAATCCTGAAACCCCCAAATTTATTGGTGATTGAAAAAAAAATCCCATTGTTTTTGCCTATACATATAATTTCATGTCATTTTATTTTTTAAACAACTTAGTCCTGGCGTCCACTACAGAGGACATAGCATAACTTATGAATAAAATATTATTTTGCAAAAATGTTTTTTTTTTTACCATTTGTTTATTGTGATCTAAACAGTGTGATGACATGGAAAAAAACTAAATTCAATTTTTTTTTTTTTTCTGGGTCCCAGGAGGATATAGCCTAGAGACCCTATATGTTAAAATACACTTTTTATGTAGGTCTAATTTTCGGTTTCATTACTAAAAACCTAACTTTCTTGAAACCACAGTGTTGTAACACTTTTCTCTTTAACATCTGTAGTGTTTGTTTTAACTGTTTTTTTGTTTGTTTGTCTGTTTCTTAAAATTTGATATAATTTTCTGTGTAAATGAATTTCAATTACAAAGAGTGCTGCTGTCATAATCTCCCTTTATATATGATGTCATTTTTATTGAAAATTTAATTAAACTAAACCAATAGGAAACATTTTATTTTAAAATAGTTGGAAAAGATCTTGAACAAATATCTGTGTATGTCAGTTAGTTTCACTGATGTTTTAAATGTGGGCTTACAGTAAACTGTCCCATTTGTACAATATTTAAGTCTTCAGTGGAAGAACATTAAACTCTAGTGTTACAAACTTCCCAGTCTGTTCAGCCGAGATATTTCTGTTTTAAACACACACAGATGAAATACTGGTGTAAAGGCTACAGATCTGACTGAAGAAGAGAATCTGCTGATTCAGATGATACCAGTTCTGAACATTCATTTAAAGGATTGAAATTAAACCAGGAATGAAATATTGATAATGTCTAATAATAATTATTAGAAATCATACATCTGATTTGTTTGGTCTCCATAAAAACATTGAAGAAAATGTCAAATGTAATGTATTGTATTTGAGTGTGTGTAAATGAGAGTTTCTGATCTCCTACTCGAGCAGCTCCATGAAGACTGAATGAATCATGGACGACACACACACATTCAGACATGGAGATTCTTCTCCAGGATTCAGGTACTTTAATCTTCATATGATCTTAATGTTATAGAAGACTCATTTTCTGCACATAACAGGGTGTTGTGTGTGTTTGCCAGGGTTGGTATAGTGATCTGTTGTCTCTATCATATTCTGGTGCCGGGATATACAGTAGTTGGAGCCACTCAGGGTCTTTAAACACTGTCCAGAGACACACAGATACAGTAGACAGCTAGATGATATATGACATTATCCTTGGACAGTCTCATCACTCTTCAACACACTGTCTTAATAGACGACCTTCTCATGTGGGATTTATTTTCTTGTTAAATCAGCCAAGTTGATTCTTGTCTCTATTCTGTTAAAGTCAGTTTAAGGGTGACAGATCAATCTCACCGGAGTCCAGCTGTGTGTCCATGAGGAGTGACCGGTCTATGGAACAGCCAGTGAGATTTAAGGGAAAACGCACATCAACTGATCTGAGGTACAACACTTTTGTTTAGACAGACAGAGAGACCACAGACACACACACATAATGCATGCATGGCATAATTTGGCAAATATCCACTTATTATTAAAACTCACACTATTATAAAGTACACTGTAATCTCTCTTCAACATTTTATCAAGCTTTTCTGCATCTGTAATTGATACTGAAGTGATTGAATCTCCGATTTCTGATCATTTTCCAATGTTTAAAATGTCTCTCACCGCAATCCCTGGTAGAACTGTCTCTGACATTAAACAGGTCTGTGTGTACTCACCTCGATTCTGCGAGGCTTTTACTGAACGCTACAATGGAAATATTTTCTCTTTGTCCCATGAGTTTTTATTATCTGATTTAGTTGTTGAGCAGCATCTTGAATCTATAAACACTGTATGGTTGGAAACACTGAACGACGTTGCACCTTATAGGTCTCTAAAGCCGAAGCGTAAATCAGAGCCTTGGATAGATCATGACATTCGCACCTTGAGACAATCATGTAGGAAAGCAAAAAGAAAATGGAAGAAAGACAAACTGCAAATATCTTTTAATATACTTAAAAACTGTTTGTTGTTATACCAGAACGCTGTTAAGAAAGCCAAGTCTCTCTATTTTTCTAACTTGATTGAAAAACACCATCAAACTCCTAGAGTTCTCTTTTCGGTTATAGATTCCGTACTTAATCCCTCTGTACAGATTTTTAACAATGCGACCAATGCATTATGCGAAGATTTTTTAAATTATTTTGGGACCAAAATTACCAATCTTAGAGCTCAAATACAAGTGACCAAGAGTGAAATGACATTGCTAAAGAGTCCTTCGGCCTCTTGGACTACTTTTAATTCCATCTCCCTGCAATCTCTTAAAGAATCAAATCAAATCAAATCAAATCAATTTTATTTATAGAGCACATTTAAAATCAACCTTGGTTGGCCAAAGTGCTGTACAGTAAGATAAGAAAAAAAAAACAAGAAAAAAAAACAAGACAATAACATACAAGTTATGGTACATTGAACGCTTTAGAGAAAAAATGTGTTTTCAGCAAAGATTTGAATTCAGCTAGTGTGGAGGCTGATTTTACATGTAGTGGTAGGGTGTTCCACAGCTTAGGGCCGACTACTGCAAAAGCCCGATCACCTCTTCGTTTTAAGCAAGAACGTCGGACAGCCAGGAGATGATGATCTCTTGATCTGAGTGATCTGGATGGATTATGAATGATAATTAAATCGGAAAGGTATTTGGGGGCCTGGTTGTTAAGAGATTTGTAAACAAATAATAAATTTTTTAAATCAATTCTGAATCGAACCGGTAACCAATGCAGAGGACGTAGGATTGGGGTGATGTGATCTCGTTTTCGGCTGCCAGTGAGCAGACGGGCAGCCGCGTTTTGGACCATCTGAAGACGAGAGATGGAGGTGAGAGGTAACCCAACATATAGTGAGTTGCAATAGTCAAGTCGTGTTGAAATAAAAGCGTGAATGATTGTTTCGAAGCTATTCCTGTTTAAAAATGGCTTGACTTTGGCTAACCGTCATAAATGATAAAAGCTGGCTCTAACTGTGGCATTAATTTGCTTGGTCAGTTTAAGACTTCTGTCAAGGTAGAAACCTAAGTTTTTAACTTCAGAAGTAAGGTGTGGCGTGAGGGTACCAAGATCAGTGCAGTGTCGGTCAAAGAGCTCATTTGGACCAAATTGGATGATTTGGGTTTTATCGTCATTTAGCAGCATGAAGTTGTTAGTGAGCCATAGCTTGAGTTTTAAAAGAGCAGACTCAGTGCTGTGAAGGGGTTTAAAACCAGACTGAAAAATATCTGAAATAGAATTAATGTGCAGATAGTGTTGCAACTGTATAAAGACTGTTTTTTCTAGAATTTTTGATAGGAAAGACAGGTTGGAAATGGGTCTGTAATTAGCATATACTGTACAGCGGAGTCAAGTGATGTTTTTTTGAGAATGGGAGTCACAGTGGCGAGTTTAAAACAGGCAGGGAAAACCCCAGATGAAAGACTGTTGTTAATGATATGCAGAACATCTGAACCAACAGTGTCAAATACCTGTTTTATAAAATGAGAAGGTAGAATATCTTGAGGAGAGAAGGTGGATTTCAGTTTTAAAGTGATTTCCCTGCATGTCTGAAGGGAGATCAGTTCAAAGTGGCTCCATTGTGAGCTGGAGAAAGTAGGGTAGGGTACATTCTCTCTTGAAGTAAAAACTTGTGCTCGAGTGGTGTTAATTTTATCAGAGAAGAAATTAAGGAAGTTTTCGCACTCGGTGGGAGAGATCATAGGAAAAGACTTAACAGAAGGGTTTAAAACAGAATTGATAGTAGAAAAGAGCGTTTTGGAACAATGCACATTTTTTTTCAATGATGTCAGATAAGAATTTATGCTTTGCTGCCTTGGCTGTTTTTTGGAAATTATTTAGTGAAACAGTCAGCATCTCAAAGGAAATTTGAAGCCTGTCTTTCTTCCATTTACGCTCAAGCCGACGACATTGTTGACGCAATAAACAAATGTCCCTAGTTATCCATGGCTGGGGTTTTTTTTTGAGGGTGAATAAGCTTTCGAGGTGCAATGGAGTCTAAGATGTTGGAACATTTGTTATTAAAAGCTTGTAGCGGCTCATCGACATCCGGATGAGAAGTAGGGGAGTCCAAAATGAAATGATTTTCGGCCTCAGAGTACATTTCAGAGAACACAACATGAGAGAGTGAGGTTAAAGAGCGAGACCAAAGAGCATGGGGTGGTACAGTTGTGGGTGGTAAAGGAAGGAATGTTGAAAAGAGCAATGGTTTGTGGTCGGAAAGTGGAGTATCTCTAATTTCAATATCGGCCACAGACAGACCATACGACAGAATTAAATCTAATGTATGACCGTGACAGTGGGTGGGACCATTAACCCACTGAACAATGTTTAAAGAAGATAATAGGTTTAAAAAGTCCTTGGCTAAAGCATTAGCAGAACAGCATACATGAATGTTAAAATCACCAATTATTAAAATATGGTCATATTTAGTCAAGCCGCTCCCCAAGAGATCTGCAAACTCATTTATGAAATTACTGGATGAAGGTGGACGGTAAATAAGTAGAAGTAAAACAGGACAGGGAGAATTTAGATGAATTTCCTGGAGTTCAAAGCTGGTAAAAGTGGTAGTTGACTGTTGGCGACACTGTACTCTGTTTTTAAAAATAGTCAGAAGTCCACCTCCCCTGCCGGTTAACCGGGGAGTGTTGAAGAAATCATACTCCGGGGGAACCAATTCGGAAAAAACACTTAGATCACCTGATTTTATCCATGATTCAGTCACGAAAAAATAATCCAAATTGTTTGAGGAGATGAAGTCATTGCAAATAAAAGTTTTATTTAGTAAGGATCGAACGTTGGCAAGCGCCATCCTGAGCTGCGGTGGATCCTGTGGGAAATATAGTGCACTACGGAGTGATCGCAGATTATGATGATTAACAGACCTGCGTCGGAACCGTGGGGAGGTACGTTGAACAAGCCCGGTTGATGTACATGGGGCAATCGGACGAATCCACAGACGATTTGGCTCCGTAGACCCTCAAGAAAGCCGAGAGTGGCACGTCAAGTTCAACAAGGCGGAGATCGACGCCGAGGTGGAAGATGAGCCCATTGCCCAGGCCAACCTCAGCCGAACGGCGACGCCACCCCGCCTTCCGCGTCTCCTCTGGCGTTTCCTGCGTCGAACTTCAAAATTGCACCGGTGTAGATAGCCCGGTAGATTTGACTGCAGGGGTGGTGAGTAAAACTCGTAGTTGTTTAAATCGGGGTGAATCCCAGAGAACTTTGGCATGGAATGATAAATGTCTATGAGTTGTAGGCGATCATAAGCAATCAATGAGTGACAACATAAAAACAACAGAGACAGTAAAGTCATCATCAATAGCATAGAGGGGAGACGGCAGGCCACACACACCGGCGCCATCTTGCTAGGTCCCAAGAAGTAATTAAAGAAGTAATTACAAAGTTAAAAATCTCCCCTTGTCCCCATGACATTATACATCCCCGCTACTTAAAGCAATTATTTGATACTGTAGGACCAGGGCTTGTATCTCTACTTAATAACTGTCTGAAAACTAACCCTAACCCTATCCCTGAGAGCTTAAAAATGGCCACAGTCACCCCTGTATTAAAGAAACCTACACTGGATCCTTCTATTTTAGCAAATTTTCAGCCTGTTTCTGTTCTACCTTTCATCTCTAAGGTGATGGAAAAAATTGTCTCTCTGCAACTCCAATCGTTTTTAACTAACAATTACATCTATGAGACCTTCCAATCAGGTTTTAAAACACTGCATAGTACGGAAACGGCCCTTGTAAAAGTCCTAAATGACATTTTAATGGCTACGGACTCGGGAGATTCTGTCATTTTAGTTATGCTAGACCTGTCTTCAGCCTTTGACACCGTCGATTATGAAATTCTCATCTCTTGCTTGGAGTCCTATGTGGGGCTTGGAGGAACGGTCTTAAAATGGTTTAAATCTTTTTTAACCAATAGAACTTTTTCGGTTAAAATAGGAAATTCTAATTCATCATCACGCAAGCTAACCTGTGGTGTACCGCAGGGGTCTGTTCTTGCACCTACTCTCTTCTCGCTCTATCTGCTTCCCTTGGGACCTATCTTTAGGAAACACAACGTTTCTTTCCACTACTACGCTGATGATATGCAAATCTATCTGCCTCTGACCTCCGAAAATGAGCATGCTCTTAGTTGTTTATCCGCGTGTCTGGACGACGTAAAATCATGGCTCTCAAAAAATTCTCTTTTTAAAGGGGGGGTGAATTACTGTTTCATGCATACTGAGTTTTTTACACTGTTAAAGAGTTGGATTCCCATGCTAAACATGGTCAAAGTTTCAAAAGTTAAGTTGTACGTTTGAAGGAGTATTTTTGTTCCAAAAATTGTCCTTCCGGTTTGTCACAAGTTTCGGAAAGTTTTTTTCGAGTATGGCTCTGTCTGACGTAAGAGAGGGCGGAATTTCCTAATATGGGTCCTAAGGGCACTTCTCCGGTAAGATCGCGGGCGCGCGCGCACTCGTAAAACAGAGCAAGAGAGTGAAAGCAGTTCGCCATCAAAGCGCCCTGCCCGGCTTTTGGGAAGTCAGTGTCACCAAAGAAGTGTGTTTTTGGTTGCCAGGGCAAGACAACCCTGCACAGATTCCCAAAGAACCCAGCGTTAAGGCACCCGTGGATGGAGTTTGTTTTCCTGAGCATAAACGTTGTGTAAGACTGTTGTTCCCTGCATTTCGACGATGATTGTTTTATAAACAAAGCCCAGATCGTCTAATGCTTAAGGATCGAGCAGTCACAATGATAAAGGTTCGCGGTCGTGCGTTGGAACGGTGAGTAAAACTGTTGAACAAATGTCTCTGTGTGTTGTTAGCTCGGCGCGTTAGCACAGCTAAGCTTCGCCCACACGGCCCGCCCCCAGCCGCTCGTTTTTTTTCGGAAAGACTCGGTACAGCCAATCTTTCAATTAAAAATATAATAAAACAAAAGACTTTTTGGAGATATGAAGGATGCAATATTACTCTATAGGTACTCAAGATTAACAGGAGATTGAGTGAAAATGAGCATTTCACCCCCCCTTTAAATTCAGATAAAACGGAAGTTATTGTCTTTAGCCCCTCCGAAACTAGTAGACAAAACTCACAAAATTTGGAGTTCTCAAATCTAAGTACCTCATCCCAAGTGCGTAATCTGGGTGTGATGATCGATAACAGTCTGAAATTTGACAGGCAAATTGCCTCTGTAGTGGGCTCTAGCTTTTTCTATCTACGCTCTCTCTCTAAAATTAATTATTTTCTCTCTAACGCCTCTTTAGAGGTCGCTGTCCATGCCTTCATAACATCGAGGCTGGACTACTGCAACTCTCTATATTATGGTGTTGCTAAGACTCAAATTTCACGCCTACAAGTCGTTCAAAACGCAGCAGCGAGATTCCTGAAGGGATGTAAAAAGTTTGAGCATGTTACACCCCTTCTGAGATCCCTACATTGGTTACCGGTTCAGCATAGAATTGAATATAAAATTCTACTACTGGTCTACAAATCACTAAATAATCGTGCACCATTATACCTGTCGGACCTACTTCACCTATATACCCCTAAGCGAGGGCTTAGATCGGAAAACAAATTCCTCCTTCAGATTCCCAGAACCCGCTTGAAAAACAGGGGTAATAGAGCGTTTGAAGTGGCGGGCCCCACGTTGTGGCACAATCTCCCAATCCAAATTAAAATGGCTTCCACTTTATCTGAGTTTAAATCTGCTCTGAAAACTCATCTGTTTGATTCAGCTTTTAATATGTAATTGGATTTTTGTATTTGTTGATTACAAGTGATCATTGATTGTTTCATTGTGTATCTGATTGTAATTATTGTACAGTGAATGTGCTCTATAAATAAACGGAACTTGAACTTGAACTTGCATCTGGATGTAAAAAAAAAAAAAAAAAAACAATCCCAAAATGAACTCTTGTCTGTTATCTATTGAAGCCAAAGTTGCAGACAGAAATCAAACCCACCGGAGTCCAGCTGTGTGTCCATGAGGAGTCACCGGTCTATGGAACAGCCAGTGAGATTTAAGGGAAAACACACATCAACTGATCTGAGGTACAACATTTTTGTTTAGACAGACAGAGAGACCACAGACACACACACATAATGCATGTATGGCATAATTTGGCAAATATCCACTTTTTATCAAAACTCACACTATTATAAAGTACACTGTAATCTCTCTTCAACATTTTCTCAAGCTTTTCTGCATCTGGATGTAAAAAAAAAAAAAAAAAAAAAAAAACCCAAAATGACCTCTTGTCTGTTTTCTATTGAAGCCAAAGTTGCAGACAGAAATCAAACCCACCAGAGTCCAGCTGTGTGTCCATGAGGAGTGACCGGTCTATGGACAACATGACATTTAAGAGGAGACAAAAATCAACTCAAATGAGGTACAACATTTCTGTCTAGACAGACTCATCCTGATAGTAACTCACTGTACCCAGACTATCCATTATATATAATATATTAAGTAAATAGAATGTAAACAAAGATAATGTACACAAGCAGGTGAACAGGACACAACAGCGTGTTTTAACATAGACACGAACAATAATCGGCCAAGTACAGAACTGAACAGGAGAATATATACACAGGGTAAACGAGGGAACTACTGTAACTAGACACAGGTGGATGAAGGTTAACTAATCAGGGACTTACAAGAACAGACGTACGGTTTGTCACTCTTTAATGTGGCATGACAGATTATTTATCAGACACTTTATCAACTTCCTTTAAACGGCAGCAAGAACCAATCATATCTTTATTGTTAGTTATGAAATAAACATGAATGAACCATGAGCACAAGAATACATGTTGAAATATACGGTACAACTCACTGAAATATGTTTCAACCATGGAGAGATAAAACAGCTTGTGAATCAAGTAACATTACATTTAACTCAGAAAAGTTATACAATGGTCGTACAGTAGTTCATTAGTAAGCTAGAAAGAACACTAGAGAGTTATGATCTTAACCTGTTAGGGATAGGGTTGCCACCCGTCCCGGTTTTCCAGGGATTGTTCTCTTTTTTGAGCGACAGTCCCGGAAAAGTAATATTCTTTCCCGGGACACGAATTGTCCCGGTTTTTTGTTAAAATGTACTTCTAAAGTAGAATTTCCTGGTTTTAAACCGTTTCCTGTTACTGCAGAGCTGCCACGCGCAATTAACCCTTCTCACGCACAGAAAAATCGCGAAGCAAAGAGGACACGGAGACCGACAGACTAGACAGAGCAGGTTACTTATGATATAAAAAAAATCTCAGCTCTCAGATTGTCAATTTTATTACGAAATTCAAACAATAAACACCGTTTTGGCGTTTGTAAATGTGACGTGAAAGATCCCTTGCGACACGTGAACTGATCACCTCTAGCTAATAGTAAATAAACACGAATGAACGATGTTAAAATAAAACGTACAACTTACCGAAATGTATATTCATCATACATAATATCGATCAATCAGTGTTTTTCAACCGCGCGGAAAGGGTCAATAAAACAGTTGGAGAACAATTGTCACATAACATTTAGCCTACCTCAGGAAAGCCATTTGATGACCAGTTGGCTATAGAAAAAAAGAGCTATAGAGAGTATTTTGCTAAACATAGGCTACTATATTACATATTTATTATATTTACTTATCATTAAATAAAGTTGTTATTATAATAAAAAAATGCATTATATTTAATTTGTTAAATAAAGTTATTTTTAACCTTAAATAATTTTACCAGCTGATAAGGCTCTCTGTATGTTTACAGCATTAGGTGAGATTTTTTTCTTGAGAAAAATTAATGCCTATCTTCTAATATTTATCCAAAGCAGAAAAACTGAATTGAAAAAACTGAATTGAAATCCTGAAATTTGTTTCAAGCAATAATAAAACACGTATCTTACCAGAAATTGTACCATATAAACATTGTAACATGTTGTCACTAAACCTAATACAATTCAGTTTAGTTACTAAAATGTTTTGACAATCACAATACACTTATTTGCAAGATTATTATTTTTTTTAGAGTTAAAAATTTCAGTTAAATATAAAGGAAAAACAGCGCTGGAAAATCATGCAAACCCCCCCACTCCCCCCCCCCCCCCCCAACAACAACAAAAGAAAAAAAATCTGAGTGTCCCGGTTTTTCACAAATCAGAGGTGGCAACCCTAGTTAGGGATGTATTCATTATTTAATGTATATCTAAATCTGTGTCAGTTATATTGTTAATTAAAATATGTTAACTAATTGCAAATAATTAGAAAAATTAGAAACTCAAACTAAAATGTGTTTGCGTCAAAGTGTGAAAATTATGAATCAGGTCACATTTCTTTTTCTATTAACCCTCTGGGGACCAAGGTGTTTTTGGGGCCCTTGAGATGTTCTGACATGCCTTGACATTTGTGCTTTTTTCAGTTATTTATAAACATGTTAATGGCAAAGGTGTAAATTCACTCTATATAGCACAAACAGGCCTACCATAATATGCGAGCAACATGTATGTAGATGTTTGTATTTTTAAGAGAATAATGTTTATGCATGGTTATTTAAAAAAATTTAAATTAAAGTTGCTGAAATAAGACCACAAAACTCATACAAAATATGTGCCCACAAGACTTTTGACTAATGTGTCGCATTAGAGATGTTGTCGCTTCGAGTTCTGGCTTCAAAATGATGTGAAAATAGTCTTGCTTTATCGTTCACAAAAAAATACATTGATTTAAATGGTGTAAAACAGGTTTTGCTTGGAAAGCCAATATGCGAGGGAGGCGTGAAGGAGGCGTAGTTTACAACTGAGAATACAATGTCCCACCCACTCTGCATAATGACTCTGCCTAATGAGCCATTCATTCAGGTGTGACACTGACTGAGCCACAATGCAAGGACAAAAGATATATTTAGAAGAAGACTTATATTGACCATTTAAGATTTTGCTTACATCTATCTTGTAAATATGTTTTGCTATTTTATTAAAAAGGTTACAATTACAACAATAATTACAATTTCAACAATATTTCAAGTGTACTCTTTCTTTGTAAAAAAAAAAAAAAAAAGATTATAGGCCTACATTTTATCATATGTATTCATTAGTTTGAATATAGCCAACATTGGAACATCTAACATCTTAGTCTATGACTTTATTTTTGACAAAAATAGTATTTTATATATATATATATATATATATATATATATATATATATATATATATATATATATATAACATTTGAGCAGAAATTGCTAAACAAAAGCTTATTTGATGTGGCAGTATATTCTAGGTAAAAACTGTACCCAAATCTAGTCAACAAAATGTTGTCTTTCATATTTCGCCAGACTGTAACGTTGTTTTTATGAAATATTAGGGCATATAAATGTTAATTTGCAGTTTAATACGTTGCTTATACAAAGACATTTTATTTCAACATATTTCAGTCGATTTTTACTCATCTCAGTAGGCTATAGCAAAGCATTTTAGTTGATTAAAGCGGTTTATTATTTCACACACAGACGCGCGATTCATATTTAGGCTAAACAGTCTTTACAAATATGTACCCTTCATTCATCTCATAGAAACGCGATTCATATTATAGAAACGCGATTCATCTTTTTGCGGTTTACATAGGCCTACACTAATGTTATTCCATAACGTTATTCCACATTAACTCTTGAGAAAAGATAACAGCCTACCTCACTCCTCAGCAGGATCCGCTCCTCATATCAGCACTGTTCTGAGGAAACTTTTCTCCATAAGGTAGGCTATATTATGGCTCACTCGCGACGCGCTGTGTTTACAGCCAGAGGCGAACCAACACTGTGTGGGGGCCCCAGGCAAAATTAATCAATGAGGCCCTTTTTTTAATATATATGTATTTTATATATGTTTTATACACTACGTGCGTGCGTGTGCGGTAGGCTAGTCGAGATGGCCATGCCTAAAGGACAGTGAGATGTATCATCAGGTTACTGTGGTAATATATAATATATACACTTAAGAATAGATTTGTTTTGTTAATACATCTTAATACATCTACACAAAACATCTAAAAGAGCATTTGTTTAATTTTTACAACGTGTTTTTTAATTAATTAAAAAATTAAAAAAAATTAATTAACGAAAGGTCCATCTTCATCTTTATAACAGAAGATGCAATTCAACAATCTTCAAGATACAGTAAATCTTCTAATGTGTAACAGATTGTCACCTTAAAACAGTAATTTAAATTACGTGGTGGAACAATGCTAAATAGAAATATATAGTTAACATCTTAATTTAATCTTATTTATTTTTTTAGTTAATAATTAAATTGTTTTTTAAAGCTATTAGTATTTTTTTCTACTAATACTAATAGCACGTTTATATTAATTTCTGCTAAATACTGGGTGAAAGGAGGAATACATGCTGCACCCAAGCGCATGCATAAATCTCGCCGCAAAAGCAGGCTAAATATGTCTTACATAACGAGGCATTTTAATTTATTCTAAATTAGTGATTTCGACCTCCTCGAGCTTTTATTTTGGCACTTCCAGTTACCGGCATTTTAAATTTGCATAGTTAAATATTTAGTTTCACTCGTAACATTTAGATTCAACATTTAGATTTAGATTCAGATTTAACATTTAGATTTAACATTTAGATTTAGATTCAGCATTTAAATTTAACATTTAGGTGTAACATTTAATATTTAGATTTAACTATTTAAAATATCTCTAAGTTGACAAATATTGTTGTAAATGTGCTAAAAAGTGACATAGCCTACCAAAAATTCATACCAGTTTTTTAAACATTGTTTGAAGCTAAATGTGACAAAATGTTGCTGTTTTTTTCAGCGTGCTGCAAACATATCTTCATTAATTTCTGCTGTAAAGTGCATGTGCCTTTAGAAAGAAATTAATCTTTCATACCATACGGATTACATAATCAGATGATAATTGCTTTCCATTCAATTTTTTTCGTTTAAAAGTGGACATATCAAGCATAGGCTATATCATGTATGTGAGGCTAGTATACCCTACGCCGTGTTTCTGTTTATTTTTGAGACACGCTCCAGTTCACGGAGACCACGAAAGCGCGCCCTGATTGTTTATTTTATTTTACGAAAGCACAACGTTTACTTGTTATTGTGAGTTTAGTAGTTAGAGTCAAGTAAAAGTAGTTGCGACTGATGCATCATTCTTTTCTGTATGGACAAAAATATAGTATTTTTTTAGTCATTTCCACTGTTTATAGCAAAATGCAAGTAATCGTGTTGCCGCCTCATGCAGTGCCCTGCCAGACGGATAAGTCCTCTTCGTGTTTAACAAATCGAATCATGGATTTTCTACATACCCGCGAATCGCCGCTCCGGTTTGAAAAAGGCGGCTGAGGCGAGACGGTAAAAGCATAACCAGCGTAACGAGAAAGGGGCCCCATTAGGGGGGATGCAGAGCTGTCGCTGCGGCTTTATATTAACATTCCTGATTATTTGAATGATCAGCCCTCGGGGGGCCCCCTTAAAATGTGGGGCCCCAGGCAATTGCCTGGCTTGCCTGCCCTATTGCGGCGCCTCTGTTTACAGCTGATGTGGGCGTTTCATATGGAAGCAGATTAGTCTCAAATATTATTCACGCAAAAAACATGATTCATACATGCGTAGACAGTTTCACATGCATGAAACCTAATTCACGTACCCCCAAAAAAATTTAACGTGCGTGAAAAAAAAAATTCACGTGCGTGAAAAAAATATACATTCACAAAAACCAATTCACGTGCACAAAATAAAATTATATATTCATAAAATATATTTCACAATTGCAAAACACAATTCGTAGAAATACAACTGTGCACAAAAACCTTTGAATGTTTAAAATGTATGAGTTTATCCTTGAATGTGAATGTGCAAATCGTCATTCACGTGTGTGAATCGCCTTGGTTGTGTGTGTGTGTTTTTGAGACTTTCCTGGCAGCGCAATCCTCCCTACACAGAGGAGTCGTACTCTTTAGCCAATCAGATTTAAGCTTATCAATCGACCAATCAGTATCACGTGAGGGCGGGTCAACCGGCTTGTTACGTCATCAGCTTTCGACCAGTTCATGGCTAAGCAGAGGTATGTGTAATTGTTGATCATTCATTTCTGTGTTAACTGTAGTTAAAGATCAGTTGAAGCAATAGTTTATGAACTATTTACTGATATGAGCAAGTGTTGTGGTAATCAGATGTGATATCGTATCAAAAATAAAGAAGAATTAAAGCTGCAAGCAGCGATGAAAGGGCCCTCGCACCCATGCCATCAACACTCGGTGGCTTTAGGAAGACAGAGCATGGTTGGGAAATGTACATTTAAGGAGGTATATATAGTAAGAGTATGTCAAAGTCAGTTACAAAATGTTTTGTATAATGGTGATAATAGCATGCTTCATGACTCAGCTAAGTGTTGCTAGCATGTTTAGTCTGTTTCTAGCATGCTTAGTACACAATAATTATGTGGTTAGTACTGCATTACTGTGTTAACCATGTCAGTTTCTGTTGCCAGTAGGTTGCGTTATGACTATAACTGAATATGAGCATGGATGTGTGTTCAGGACAGAACTCTTATCAAACGTGTGAAGTTTGGTGCAAATTGGACATTGCCTTCTTGAGTAACAACAAAGTCATGTTTCATTGAATTAGCATTCTTTAGCACGTACCTAAGCATTGTTAGCATGTTTTAACATGTTTCTAGCATGTTTAGAACTCAATGGCATTTTTAACATGTTGCTAGAACGGCATCAACGTGTTAAACATGTCACTTCCTGTTGCCAGTAGGTGGCGCTATTACTATAACTGAACATTCTCATGTAGATGTGTTCAGGCCATGACTCTTATCAAAAGTGTGAAGTTTGGGGCAGATTGGACATTCCATGCCTGAGTTACAGCAAATTCCTATTTAATTGCAATAATAGCATGCGTTAGCACTTAGCTAAGAGTTTGCTAGCATGTTTTAGCATGTTTCTAGTATGTTGTTAGCATGTTTAACACTTGCTGGCACTTTTTTATATGTTATTAGGAGTCCATAACAGTGTTAAACATGTCACTTCCTGTTGCCAGCAGGTGGCGCTATGACTGTAAATGAATATAAGCATGGTCATGTGTTCAGGACAGAACGCTTATCAAAAGTGTGAAGTTTGGGGCAGATTGGACATTCCATGCCTGAGTTACAGCAAATTCATATTTAATTGCAGTAATATCATTCTTTAGCACTTAGCTAAGTGTTTGCTAGTATGTTTCAGCATGTCTCTAGTATGTTGGTAGGATGTTTAGCACCTACTGGCATTTTTTTATATGTTATTAGGAGTCAAGAACAGTGTTAAACGTCACTTCCTGTTGCCAGCAGGTGGCGCTATGACTATAACTAAATATGAGCATGGACATGTGTTCAAGAGATAACTCTTATCAAACGTGTGAAGTTTGGGGTAGATTGTACATTGCCTTCTTGAGTAACAACAAAGTCCTGTTTCATTGAATTAGCATGCTTTAGCATTTAGCTAAGTATTGCTAGCATGTTTTAACATGTTTCTAGCATGTTTAGAACTCAATGGCATTTTTAACATGTTGCTAGAACGGCATCAACGTGTTAAACATGTCACTTCCTGGTGCCAGTAGGTGGCGCTATTACTATAACTAAATTTGAGCATAGACATGTGTTCAGGCCATGATTCTTATCAAACGTGTGAAGTTTGGGGCAGATTGGACATTCCATGCCTGAGTTACAGCAAATTCCTATTTAATTGCAATAATAGCATGCTTTAGCACTTAGCTAAGAGTTTGCTAGCATGTTTTAACATGTTTGTAGTATGTTGTTAGCATGTTTAACACTTGCTGGCACTTTTTTATATGTTATTAGGAGTCCATAACAGTGTTAAACATGTCACTTCCTGTTGCCAGCAGGTGGCGCTATGACTGTAACTGAATATAAGCATGGTCATGTGTTCAGGACAGAACGCTTATCAAAAGTGTGAAGTTTGGTGCAGATTGGACATTGCCTTCTTGAGTAACAACAACATCCTGTTTCATTGAATTAGCATGCTTTAGCACTTAGCTAAGTATTGCTAGCATGTTTTAACATGTTTCTAGCATGTTTAGAAGTCAATGGCATTTTTAACATGTTGCTAGAATGGCATCAACGTGTTAAACATGACACTTCCTGTTACCAGTAGGTGGCGCTATTACTATAACTGAATATTCTCATGTAGATGTGTTCAGGACAGAACGCTTATCAAAAGTGTGAAGTTTGGGGCAGATTGGACATTCCATGCCTGAGTTACAGCAAATTCCTATTTAATTGCAATAATAGCATGCTTTAGCACTTAGCTAAGAGTTTGCTAGCATGTTTTAGCATGCTTCTAGTATGTTGTTAGCATGTTTAGCACTTGCTGGCACTTTTTTATATGTTATTAGGAGTCCATAACAGTGTTAAACATGTCACTTCCTGTTGCCAGCAGGTGGCACTATGACTATAACTGAATATGAGCATGGTCATGTGTTCAGGACAGAACTCTTATCAAAAGTGTGAAGTTTGGGGCAGATTGGACATTCCATGCCTGAGTTACAGCAACTTCCTGTTTCATGGCGAAACATCGAAATTTGTCAGGCCGCCGAGGACCCGCACTTCGACGAAAACTCAAGATCTTCGCAATTTAACGTCGCAAAGGCCTGAAGATTACACTCACCAAATTTGAAGATGATCAGATTAAAACTGTAGGAGGAGTTCGTTAAAGTACGAGGCCTGAAAATGGCAAAAACTGCACAAAAATCTGAGAGGAAGTTCAAAATGGCTGACTTCCTGTTGTGTTTAGGGCTACGCCTCAAGAGACTTTTTTGTAGGTATTAGGTAATTACATGTATGTACCGAATTTCGTGCACGTACGTGGAACGATGCGGGAGGCGCACTCCGTTGAACTTTTATAGGTGGCGCTATCGAGCCATTTTGCCCCGTCCAATTCTGAAACCTATATCAGATGTAAATTTTCGCCAGTTCTGACGTGTGTGCAAAGTTTCGTGAGTTTTCGAGCATGTTTAGGCCCTCAAAAATGCAATTCAATGCGGAGAAGAATAATAATAATAATTAAAGCTGCAAGCAGCGATGAAAGGGCCCTCGCACCCGTGCCATCAACACTCGGTGGCTTTAGGAAGGCAGAGCATGGTTGGGAAATGTACATTTAAGGAGGTATATATAGTAAGAGTATGTCAAAGTCAGTTACAAAATGTTTTGTATAATGGTGATAATAGCATGCTTCATGACTCAGCTAAGTGTTGCTAGCATGTTCAGTCTGTTTCTAGCATGCTTAGTACACAATAATTATGTGGTTAGTACTGCATTACTGTGTTAACCATGTCAGTTTCTGTTGCCAGTAGGTGGCGTTATGACTATAACTGAATATGAGCATGGATGTGTGTTCAGGACAGAACTCTTATCAAACATGTGAAGTTTGGTGCAAATTGGACATTGCCTTCTTGAGTAACAACAAAGTCATGTTTCATTGAATTAGCATTCTTTAGAACTTAGCTAAGCATTGTTAGCATGTTTTAACATGTTGCTAGAACGGCATCAACGTGTTAAACATGTCACTTCCTGTTGCCAGTTGGTGGCGCTATTACTATAACTGAACATTCTCATGTAGATGTGTTCAGGCCATGACTCTTATCAAAAGTGTGAAGTTTGGGGCAGATTGGACATTCCATGCCTGAGTTACAGCAAATTCCTATTTAATTGCAATAATAGCATGCTTTAGCACTTGGCTAAGAGTTTGCTAGCATGTTTTAGCATGTTTCTAGTATGTTGTTAGCATGTTTAACACTTGCTGGCACTTTTTTATATGTTATTAGGAGTCCACAACAGTGTTAAACATGTCACTTCCTGTTGCCAGCAGGTGGCGCTATGACTGTAACTGAATATAAGCATGGTCATGTGTTCAGGACAGAACGCTTATCAAAAGTGTGAAGTTTGGGGCAGATTGGACATTCCATGCCTGAGTTACAGCAAATTCATATTTAATTGCAGTAATATCATTCTTTAGCACTTAGCTAAGTGTTTGCTATTATGTTTTAGCATGTCTCTAGTATGTTGGTAGGATGTTTAGCACCTACTGGCATTTTTTTATATGTTATTAGGAGTCAAGAACAGTGTTAAACGTCACTTCCTGTTGCCAGCAGGTGGCGCTATGACTATAACTAAATATGAGCATGGACATGTGTTCAAGAGATAACTCTTATCAAACGTGTGACGTTTGGGGTAGATTGTACATTGCCTTCTTGAGTAACAACAAAGTCCTGTTTCATTGAATTAGCATGCTTTAGCACTTAGCTAAGTATTGCTAGCATGTTTTAATATGTTTCTAGCATGTTTAGAACTCAATGGCATTTTTAACATGTTGCTAGAACGGCATCAACGTGTTAAACATGTCACTTCCTGTTGCCAGTAGGTGGCGCTATTACTATAACTGAATTTGAGCATAGGCATGCGTTCAGGCCATGATTCTTATCAAACATGTGAAGTTTGGGGCAGATTGGACGTTCCATGCCTGAGTTACAGCAAATTCCTATTTAATTGCAGTAATAGCATGCTTTATCACTTAGCTAAGTGTTTGCTAGCATGTTTCTAGTATGTTGCTAACCTGTTTAGCACTTGCTGGCTCTTTTATATATGTTATTAGGAGACCACAACAGTGTTAAACATGTCACTTCCTGTTGACAGCAGGTGGCGCTATTACTATAACTGAATATTCTCATGTAGATGTGTTCAGGCCATGACTCTTATCAAACGTGTGAAGTTTGGGGCAGATTGGACATTCCATGCCTGTGTTACAGCAAATTCCTATTTAATTGCAGCAATAGCATGCTTTAGCACTTAGCTAAGTGTTTGCTAGCATGTTTTAGCATGTTTCTAGTATGTTGTTAGCATGTTTAGCACTTGCTGGCACTTTTTTTATATGTTTTTATATGTCCACAACAGTGTTTAACATGTCACTTCCTGTTGCCAGCAGGTGGCACTATGACTGTAACTGAATATGAGCATGGTCATGTGTTCAGGACAGAACGTTTATTAAAAGTGTGAAGTTTGGCGCATATTGGACATTGCCTTCTTGAGTAACAACAACATCCTGTTTCATTGAATTAGCATGCTTTAGCACTTAGCTAAGTATTGCTAGCATGTTTTAACATGTTTCTAGCATGTTTAGACCTCAATGGCATTTTTAACATGTTGCTAGAATGGCATCAACGTGTTAAACATGACACTTCCTGTTGCCAGTAGGTGGCGCTATTACTATAACTGAATATTATCATGTAGATGTGTTCAGGACAGAACGCTTATCAAAAGTGTGAAGTTTGGGGCAGATTGGACATTCCATGCCTGAGTTACAGCAAATTCCTATTTAATTGCAATAATAGCATGCTTTAGCACTTAGCTAAGAGTTTGCTAGCATGTTTTAGCATGCTTCTAGTATGTTGTTAGCATGTTTCGCACTTGCTGGCACTTTTTTATATGTTATTAGGAGTCCATAACAGTGTTAAACATGTCACTTCCTGTTGCCAGCAGGTGGCGCTATGACTATAACTGAATATGAGCATGGCCATGTGTTCAGGACAGAACTCTTATCAAACGTGTGAAGTTTGGGGGAGATTGGACATTCCATGCCTGAGTTACAGCAACTTCCTGTTTCATGGCGAAACATCGAAATTTGTAAGGCCGCCGAGGACCCGCCCTTCGACGAAAACTCAAGATCTTCGCAATTTAACGTCGCAAAGGCCTTAAGATTACACTCACCAAATTTGAAGATGATCAGATTAAAACTGTAGGAGGAGTTCGTTAAAGTACGAGGCCTGAAAATGGCAAAAACTGCACAAAAATCTGAGAGGAAGTTCAAAATGGCTGACTTCCTGTTGTGTTTAGGGCTATGCTCCAAGAGACTTTTTTGTAGGTATTAGGTCATTACACGTATGTACCGAATTTCGTGCACGTACGTGGAACGTTGCAGGAGGCGCACTCCGTTGAACTTTTATAGGTGGCGCTATCGAGCCATTTTGCCCCGTCCAATTCTGAAACCTATATCAGATGTAAATTTTCGCCAGTTCTGACGTGTGTGCAAAGTTTCGTGAGTTTTCGCGCATGTTTAGGCCCTCAAAAATGCAATTCAATGCGGAGAAGAATAATAATAATAATAATAAACAGAGCAATTCCAAGAGGGTCCTCACACCATCGGTGCTCGGGCCCTAATTAAAGCTGCAAGCAGCGATGAAAGGGCCCTCGCACCCGTGCCATCAACACTCGGTGGCTTTAGGAAGGCAGAGCATGGTTGGGAAATGTACATTTAAGGAGGGATATATAGTAAGAGAATGTCAAAGTCAGTTACAAAATGTTTTGTATAATGGTGATAATAGCATGCTTCATGACTCAGCTAAGTGTTGCTAGCATGTTTAGTCTGTTTCTAGCATGCTTAGTACACAATAATTATGTGGTTAGTACTGCATTACTGTGTTAACCATGTCAGTTTCTGTTGCCAGTAGGTGGCGTTATGACTATAACTGAATATGAGCATGGATGTGTGTTCAGGACAGAACTCTTATCAAACGTGTGAAGTTTGGTGCAAATTGGACATTGCCTTCTTGAGTAACAACAAAGTCATGTTTCATTGAATTAGCATTCTTTAGAACTTAGCTAAGCATTTAAGCATGTTTTAACATGTTTCTAGCATGTTTAGAACTCAATGGCATTTTTAACATGTTGCTAGAACGGCATCAACGTGTTAAACATGTCACTTCCTGTTGCCAGTTGGTGGCGCTATTACTATAATTGAACATTCTCATGTAGATGTGTTCAGGCCATGACTCTTATCAAAAGTGTGAAGTTTGGGGCAGATTGGACATTCCATGCCTGAGTTACAGCAAATTCCTATTTAATTGCAATAATAGCATGCTTTAGCACTTGGCTAAGAGTTTGCTAGCATGTTTTAGCATGTTTCTAGTATGTTGTTAGCATGTTTAACACTTGCTGGCACTTTTTTATATGTTATTAGGAGTCCACAACAGTGTTAAACATGTCACTTCCTGTTGCCAGCAGGTGGCGCTATGACTGTAACTGAATATAAGCATGGTCATGTGTTCAGGACAGAACGCTTATCAAAAGTGTGAAGTTTGGGGCAGATTGGACATTCCATGCCTGAGTTACAGCAAATTCATATTTAATTGCAGTAATATCATTCTTTAGCACTTAGCTAAGTGTTTGCTATTATGTTTTAGCATGTCTCTAGTATGTTGGTAGGATGTTTAGCACCTACTGGCATTTTTTTATATGTTATTAGGAGTCAAGAACAGTGTTAAACGTCACTTCCTGTTGCCAGCAGGTGGCGCTATGACTATAACTAAATATGAGCATGGACATGTGTTCAAGAGATAACTCTTATCAAACGTGTGACGTTTGGGGTAGATTGTACATTGCCTTCTTGAGTAACAACAAAGTCCTGTTTCATTGAATTAGCATGCTTTAGCACTTAGCTAAGTATTGCTAGCATGTTTTAATATGTTTCTAGCATGTTTAGAACTCAATGGCATTTTTAACATGTTGCTAGAACGGCATCAACGTGTTAAACATGTCACTTCCTGTTGCCAGTAGGTGGCGCTATTACTATAACTGAATTTGAGCATAGGCATGCGTTCAGGCCATGATTCTTATCAAACATGTGAAGTTTGGGGCAGATTGGACGTTCCATGCCTGAGTTACAGCAAATTCCTATTTAATTGCAGTAATAGCATGCTTTATCACTTAGCTAAGTGTTTGCTAGCATGTTTCTAGTATGTTGCTAACCTGTTTAGCACTTGCTGGCTCTTTTATATATGTTATTATGAGACCACAACAGTGTTAAACATGTCACTTCCTGTTGACAGCAGGTGGCGCTATTACTATAACTGAATATTCTCATGTAGATGTGTTCAGGCCATGACTCTTATCAAACGTGTGAAGTTTGGGGCAGATTGGACATTCCATGCCTGTGTTACAGCAAATTCCTATTTAATTGCAGCAATAGCATGCTTTAGCACTTAGCTAAGTGTTTGCTAGCATGTTTTAGCATGTTTCTAGTATGTTGTTAGCATGTTTAACACTTGCTGGCACTTTTTTTATATGTTTTTATATGTCCACAACAGTGTTTAACATGTCACTTCCTGTTGCCAGCAGGTGGCACTATGACTGTAACTGAATATGAGCATGGTCATGTGTTCAGGACAGAACCTTTATTAAAAGTGTGAAGTTTGGCGCATATTGGACATTGCCTTCTTGAGTAACAACAACATCCTGTTTCATTGAATTAGCATGCTTTACCA
This sequence comes from Squalius cephalus, assembly GCF_949319135.1. NCBI lineage: Eukaryota > Metazoa > Chordata > Actinopteri > Cypriniformes > Leuciscidae > Squalius > Squalius cephalus. The sequence goes on from NC_137129.1 coordinate 45,049,027, forward strand.
CTTAGCTAAGTATTGCTAGCATGTTTTAACATTAGCTAGCATGTTTTAACATGTTTCTAGCATGTTTAGACCTCAATGGCATTTTTAACATGTTGCTAGAATGGCATCAACGTGTTAAACATGACACTTCCTGTTGCCAGTAGGTGGCGCTATTACTATAACTGAATATTATCATGTAGATGTGTTCAGGACAGAACGCTTATCAAAAGTGTGAAGTTTGGGGCAGATTGGACATTCCATGCCTGAGTTACAGCAAATTCCTATTTAATTGCAATAATAGCATGCTTTAGCACTTAGCTAAGAGTTTGCTAGCATGTTTTAGCATGCTTCTAGTATGTTGTTAGCATGTTTAGCACTTGCTGGCACTTTTTTATATGTTATTAGGAGTCCATAACAGTGTTAAACATGTCACTTCCTGTTGCCAGCAGGTGGCGCTATGACTATAACTGAATATGAGCATGGCCATGTGTTCAGGACAGAACTCTTATCAAACGTGTGAAGTTTGGGGCAGATTGGACATTCCATGCCTGAGTTACAGCAACTTCCTGTTTCATGGCGAAACATCGAAATTTGTAAGGCCGCCGAGGACCCGCCCTTCGACGAAAACTCAAGATCTTCGCAATTTAACGTCGCAAAGGCCTTAAGATTACACTCACCAAATTTGAAGATGATCAGATTAAAACTGTAGGAGGAGTTCGTTAAAGTACGAGGCCTGAAAATGGCAAAAACTGCACAAAAATCTGAGAGGAAGTTCAAAATGGCTGACTTCCTGTTGTGTTTAGGGCTATGCTCCAAGAGACTTTTTTGTAGGTATTAGGTCATTACACGTATGTACCGAATTTCGTGCACGTACGTTGAACGTTGCGGGAGGCGCACTCCGTTGAACTTTTATAGGTGGCGCTATCGAGCCATTTTGCCCCGTCCAATTCTGAAACCTATATCAGATGTACATTTTCGCCAGTTCTGACGCGTGTGCAAAGTTTCGTGAGTTTTCGCGCATGTTTAGGCCCTCAAAAATGCAATTCAATGCGGAGAAGAATAATAATAATAATAATAAACAGAGCAATTCCAAGAGGGTCCTCACACCATCGGTGCTCGGGCCCTAATTAAAGCTGCAAGCAGCGATGAAAGGGCCCTCGCACCCGTGCCATCAACACTCGGTGGCTTTAGGAAGGCAGAGCATGGTTGGGAAATGTACATTTAAGGAGGTATATATAGTAAGAGTATGTCAAAGTCAGTTACAAAATGTTTTGTATAATGGTGATAATAGCATGCTTCATGACTCAGCTAAGTGTTGCTAGCATGTTCAGTCTGTTTCTAGCATGCTTAGTACACAATAATTATGTGGTTAGTACTGCATTACTGTGTTAACCATGTCAGTTTCTGTTGCCAGTAGGTGGCGTTATGACTATAACTGAATATGAGCATGGATGTGTGTTCAGGACAGAACTCTTATCAAACATGTGAAGTTTGGTGCAAATTGGACATTGCCTTCTTGAGTAACAACAAAGTCATGTTTCATTGAATTAGCATTCTTTAGAACTTAGCTAAGCATTGTTAGCATGTTTTAACATGTTGCTAGAACGGCATCAACGTGTTAAACATGTCACTTCCTGTTGCCAGTTGGTGGCGCTATTACTATAACTGAACATTCTCATGTAGATGTGTTCAGGCCATGACTCTTATCAAAAGTGTGAAGTTTGGGGCAGATTGGACATTCCATGCCTGAGTTACAGCAAATTCCTATTTAATTGCAATAATAGCATGCTTTAGCACTTGGCTAAGAGTTTGCTAGCATGTTTTAGCATGTTTCTAGTATGTTGTTAGCATGTTTAACACTTGCTGGCACTTTTTTATATGTTATTAGGAGTCCACAACAGTGTTAAACATGTCACTTCCTGTTGCCAGCAGGTGGCGCTATGACTGTAACTGAATATAAGCATGGTCATGTGTTCAGGACAGAACGCTTATCAAAAGTGTGAAGTTTGGGGCAGATTGGACATTCCATGCCTGAGTTACAGCAAATTCATATTTAATTGCAGTAATATCATTCTTTAGCACTTAGCTAAGTGTTTGCTATTATGTTTTAGCATGTCTCTAGTATGTTGGTAGGATGTTTAGCACCTACTGGCATTTTTTTATATGTTATTAGGAGTCAAGAACAGTGTTAAACGTCACTTCCTGTTGCCAGCAGGTGGCGCTATGACTATAACTAAATATGAGCATGGACATGTGTTCAAGAGATAACTCTTATCAAACGTGTGACGTTTGGGGTAGATTGTACATTGCCTTCTTGAGTAACAACAAAGTCCTGTTTCATTGAATTAGCATGCTTTAGCACTTAGCTAAGTATTGCTAGCATGTTTTAATATGTTTCTAGCATGTTTAGAACTCAATGGCATTTTTAACATGTTGCTAGAACGGCATCAACGTGTTAAACATGTCACTTCCTGTTGCCAGTAGGTGGCGCTATTACTATAACTGAATTTGAGCATAGGCATGCGTTCAGGCCATGATTCTTATCAAACATGTGAAGTTTGGGGCAGATTGGACGTTCCATGCCTGAGTTACAGCAAATTCCTATTTAATTGCAGTAATAGCATGCTTTATCACTTAGCTAAGTGTTTGCTAGCATGTTTCTAGTATGTTGCTAACCTGTTTAGCACTTGCTGGCTCTTTTATATATGTTATTAGGAGACCACAACAGTGTTAAACATGTCACTTCCTGTTGACAGCAGGTGGCGCTATTACTATAACTGAATATTCTCATGTAGATGTGTTCAGGCCATGACTCTTATCAAACGTGTGAAGTTTGGGGCAGATTGGACATTCCATGCCTGTGTTACAGCAAATTCCTATTTAATTGCAGCAATAGCATGCTTTAGCACTTAGCTAAGTGTTTGCTAGCATGTTTTAGCATGTTTCTAGTATGTTGTTAGCATGTTTAGCACTTGCTGGCACTTTTTTTATATGTTTTTATATGTCCACAACAGTGTTTAACATGTCACTTCCTGTTGCCAGCAGGTGGCACTATGACTGTAACTGAATATGAGCATGGTCATGTGTTCAGGACAGAACGTTTATTAAAAGTGTGAAGTTTGGCGCATATTGGACATTGCCTTCTTGAGTAACAACAACATCCTGTTTCATTGAATTAGCATGCTTTAGCACTTAGCTAAGTATTGCTAGCATGTTTTAACATGTTTCTAGCATGTTTAGACCTCAATGGCATTTTTAACATGTTGCTAGAATGGCATCAACGTGTTAAACATGACACTTCCTGTTGCCAGTAGGTGGCGCTATTACTATAACTGAATATTATCATGTAGATGTGTTCAGGACAGAACGCTTATCAAAAGTGTGAAGTTTGGGGCAGATTGGACATTCCATGCCTGAGTTACAGCAAATTCCTATTTAATTGCAATAATAGCATGCTTTAGCACTTAGCTAAGAGTTTGCTAGCATGTTTTAGCATGCTTCTAGTATGTTGTTAGCATGTTTCGCACTTGCTGGCACTTTTTTATATGTTATTAGGAGTCCATAACAGTGTTAAACATGTCACTTCCTGTTGCCAGCAGGTGGCGCTATGACTATAACTGAATATGAGCATGGCCATGTGTTCAGGACAGAACTCTTATCAAACGTGTGAAGTTTGGGGGAGATTGGACATTCCATGCCTGAGTTACAGCAACTTCCTGTTTCATGGCGAAACATCGAAATTTGTAAGGCCGCCGAGGACCCGCCCTTCGACGAAAACTCAAGATCTTCGCAATTTAACGTCGCAAAGGCCTTAAGATTACACTCACCAAATTTGAAGATGATCAGATTAAAACTGTAGGAGGAGTTCGTTAAAGTACGAGGCCTGAAAATGGCAAAAACTGCACAAAAATCTGAGAGGAAGTTCAAAATGGCTGACTTCCTGTTGTGTTTAGGGCTATGCTCCAAGAGACTTTTTTGTAGGTATTAGGTCATTACACGTATGTACCGAATTTCGTGCACGTACGTGGAACGTTGCAGGAGGCGCACTCCGTTGAACTTTTATAGGTGGCGCTATCGAGCCATTTTGCCCCGTCCAATTCTGAAACCTATATCAGATGTAAATTTTCGCCAGTTCTGACGCGTGTGCAAAGTTTCGTGAGTTTTCGCGCATGTTTAGGCCCTCAAAAATGCAATTCAATGCGGAGAAGAATAATAATAATTAAAGCTGCAAGCAGCGATGAAAGGGCCCTCGCACCCGTGCCATCAACACTCGGTGGCTTTAGGAAGACAGAGCATGGTTGGGAAATGTACATTTAAGGAGGTATATATAGTAAGAGTATGTCAAAGTCAGTTACAAAATGTTTTGTATAATGGTGATAATAGCATGCTTCATGACTCAGCTAAGTGTTGCTAGCATGTTTAGTCTGTTTCTAGCATGCTTAGTACACAATAATTATGTGGTTAGTACTGCATTACTGTGTTAACCATGTCAGTTTCTGTTGCCAGTAGGTGGCGTTATGACTATAACTGAATATGAGCATGGATGTGTGTTCAGGACAGAACTCTTATCAAACTTGTGAAGTTTGGTGCAAATTGGACATTGCCTTCTTGAGTAACAACAAAGTCATGTTTCATTGAATTAGCATTCTTTAGCACTTAGCTAAGCATTACTAGCATGTTTTAATATGTTTCTAGCATGTTTAGAACTCAATGGCATTTTTAACATGTTGCTAGAACGGCATCAACGTGTTAAACATGTCACTTCCTGTTGCCAGTAGGTGGCGCTATTACTATAACTGAACATTCTCATGTAGATGTGTTCAGGCCATGACTCTTATCAAAAGTGTGAAGTTTGGGGCAGATTGGACATTCCATGCCTGAGTTACAGCAAATTCCTATTTAATTGCAATAATAGCATGCTTTAGCACTTAGCTAAGAGTTTGCTAGCATGTTTTAGCATGTTTCTAGTATGTTGTTAGCATGTTTAACACTTGCTGGCACTTTTTTATATGTTATTAGGAGTCCATAACAGTGTTAAACATGTCACTTCCTGTTGCCAGCAGGTGGCGCTATTACTGTAACTGAATATAAGCATGGTCATGTGTTCAGGACAGAACGCTTATCAAAAGTGTGAAGTTTGGGGCAGATTGGACATTCCATGCCTGAGTTACAGCAAATTCATATTAAATTGCAGTAATATCATTCTTTAGCACTTAGCTAAGTGTTTGCTAGTATGTTTTATTGTGTCTCTAGTATGTTGGTAGGATGTTTAGCATCTACTGGCATTTTTTTATATGTTATTAGGAGTCAAGAACAGTGTTAAACGTCACTTCCTGTTGCCAGCAGGTGGCGCTATGACTATAACTAAATATGAGCATGGACATGTGTTCAAGAGATAACTCTTATCAAACATGTGAAGTTTGGGGTAGATTGTACATTGCCTTCTTGAGTAACAACAAAGTCCTGTTTCATTGAATTAGCATGCTTTAGCACTTAGCTAAGTATTGCTAGCATGTTTTAATATGTTTCTAGCATGTTTAGAACTCAATGGCATTTTTAACATGTTGCTAGAACGGCATCAACGTGTTAAACATGTCACTTCCTGTTGCCAGTAGGTGGCGCTATTACTATAACTGAATTTGAGCATAGACATGTGTTCAGGCCATGATTCTTATCAAACGTGTGAAGTTTAGGGCAGATTGGACATTCCATGCCTGAGTTACAGCAAATTCCTATTTAATTGCAGTAATAGCATGCTTTAGCACTTAACTAAGTGTTTGCTAGCATGTTTCTAGTATGTTGCTAACCTGTTTAGCACTTGCTGGCTCTTTTTTATATGTTATTAGGAGACCACAACAGTGTTAAACATGTCACTTCCTGTTGACAGCAGGTGGCGCTATTACTATAACTGAATATTCTCATGTAGATGTGTTCAGGCCATGACTCTTATCAAACGTGTGAAATTTGGGGCAGATTGGACATTCCATGCCTGTGTTACAGCAAATTCCTATTTAATTGCAGCATTTGCATGCTTTAGCACTTAGCTAAGTGTTTGCTAGCATGTTTTAGCATGTTTCTAGTATGTTGTTAGCATGTTTAGCACTTGCTGGCACTTTTTTATATGTTTTTATATGTCCACAACAGTGTTTAACATGTCACTTCCTGTTGCCAGCAGGTGGCACTATGACTGTAACTGAATATGAGCATGGTCATGTGTTCAGGATAGAACGTTTATTAAAAGTGTGAAGTTTGGCGCAGATTGGACATTGCCTTCTTGAGTAACAACAACATCCTGTTTCATTGAATTAGCATGCTTTAGCACTTAGCTAAGTATTGCTAGCATGTTTTAACATGTTTCTAGCATGTTTAGAAGTCAATGGCATTTTTAACATGTTGCTAGAATGGCATCAACGTGTTAAACATGACACTTCCTGTTACCAGTAGGTGGCGCTATTACTATAACTGAATATTCTCATGTAGATGTGTTCAGTACAGAACGCTTATCAAAAGTGTGAAGTTTGGGGCAGATTGGACATTCCATGCCTGAGTTACAGCAAATTCCTATTTAATTGCAATAATAGCATGCTTTAGCACTTAGCTAAGAGTTTGCTAGCATGTTTTAGCATGCTTCTAGTATGTTGTTAGCATGTTTAGCACTTGCTGGCACTTTTTTATATGTTATTAGGAGTCCATAACAGTGTTAAACATGTCACTTCCTGTTGCCAGCAGGTGGCGCTATGACTATAACTGAATATGAGCATGGACATGTGTTCAAGAGATAACTCTTATCAAACGTGTGAAGTTTGGGGCAGATTGGACATTCCATGCCTGAGTTACAGCAAATTCCTATTTAATTGCAATAATAGCATGCTTTAGCACTTAGCTAAGAGTTTGCTAGCATGTTTTAGCATGCTTCTAGTATGTTGTTAGCATGTTTAGCACTTGCTGGCACTTTTTTATATGTTATTAGGAGTCCATAACAGTGTTAAACATGTCACTTCCTGTTGCCAGCAGGTGGCGCTATGACTATAACTGAATATGAGCATGGTCATGTGTTCAGGACAGAACTCTTATCAAACGTGTGAAGTTTGGGGCAGATTGGACATTCCATGCCTGAGTTACAACAACTTCCTGTTTCATGGCGAAACATCGAAATTTATCAGGCCGCCGAGGACCCGCCCTTTGACGAAAACTCAAGATCTTCGCAATTTAACGTCGCAAAGGCCTTAAGATTACACTCACCAAATTTGAAGATGATCAGATTAAAACTGTAGGAGGAGTTCGTTAAAGTACGAGGCCTGAAAATGGCAAAAACTGCACAAAAATCTGAGAGGAAGTTCAAAATGGCTGACTTCCTGTTGTGTTTAGGGCTATGCTCCAAGAGACTTTTTTGTAGGTATTAGGTCATTACATGTATGTACCGAATTTCGTGCACGTACGTGGAACGTTGCGGGAGGCGCACTCCGTTGAAATTTTATAGGTGGCGCTATCGAGCCATTTTGCCCCGTCCAATTCTGAAACCTATATCAGATGTAAATTTTCGCCAGTTCTGATGCGTGTGCAAAGTTTTGTGAGTTTTCGAGCATGTTTAGGCCCTCAAAAATGCAATTAAATGCGGAGAAGAATAATAATAATAATAATAAACAGAGCAATTCCAAGAGGGTCCTCACACCATCGGTGCTCGGGCCCTAATAATAATTAAAGCTGCAAGCAGCGATGAAAGGGCCCTCGCACCCGTGCCATCAACACTCGGTGGCTTTAGGAAGGCAGAGCATGGTTGGGAAATGTACATTTAAGGAGGTATATATAGTAAGAGTATGTCAAAGTCAGTTACAAAATGTTTTGTATAATGGTGATAATAGCATGCTTCATGACTCAGCTAAGTGTTGCTAGCATGTTCAGTCTGTTTCTAGCATGCTTAGTACACAATAATTATGTGGTTAGTACTGCATTACTGTGTTAACCATGTCAGTTTCTGTTGCCAGTAGGTGGCGTTATGACTATAACTGAATATGAGCATGGATGTGTGTTCAGGACAGAACTCTTATCAAACATGTGAAGTTTGGTGCAAATTGGACATTGCCTTCTTGAGTAACAACAAAGTCATGTTTCATTGAATTAGCATTCTTTAGAACTTAGCTAAGCATTGTTAGCATGTTTTAACATGTTGCTAGAACGGCATCAACGTGTTAAACATGTCACTTCCTGTTGCCAGTTGGTGGCGCTATTACTATAACTGAACATTCTCATGTAGATGTGTTCAGGCCATGACTCTTATCAAAAGTGTGAAGTTTGGGGCAGATTGGACATTCCATGCCTGAGTTACAGCAAATTCCTATTTAATTGCAATAATAGCATGCTTTAGCACTTGGCTAAGAGTTTGCTAGCATGTTTTAGCATGTTTCTAGTATGTTGTTAGCATGTTTAACACTTGCTGGCACTTTTTTATATGTTATTAGGAGTCCACAACAGTGTTAAACATGTCACTTCCTGTTGCCAGCAGGTGGCGCTATGACTGTAACTGAATATAAGCATGGTCATGTGTTCAGGACAGAACGCTTATCAAAAGTGTGAAGTTTGGGGCAGATTGGACATTCCATGCCTGAGTTACAGCAAATTCATATTTAATTGCAGTAATATCATTCTTTAGCACTTAGCTAAGTGTTTGCTATTATGTTTTAGCATGTCTCTAGTATGTTGGTAGGATGTTTAGCACCTACTGGCATTTTTTTATATGTTATTAGGAGTCAAGAACAGTGTTAAACGTCACTTCCTGTTGCCAGCAGGTGGCGCTATGACTATAACTAAATATGAGCATGGACATGTGTTCAAGAGATAACTCTTATCAAACGTGTGACGTTTGGGATAGATTGTACATTGCCTTCTTGAGTAACAACAAAGTCCTGTTTCATTGAATTAGCATGCTTTAGCACTTAGCTAAGTATTGCTAGCATGTTTTAATATGTTTCTAGCATGTTTAGAACTCAATGGCATTTTTAACATGTTGCTAGAACGGCATCAACGTGTTAAACATGTCACTTCCTGTTGCCAGTAGGTGGCGCTATTACTATAACTGAATTTGAGCATAGGCATGCGTTCAGGCCATGATTCTTATCAAACATGTGAAGTTTGGGGCAGATTGGACGTTCCATGCCTGAGTTACAGCAAATTCCTATTTAATTGCAGTAATAGCATGCTTTATCACTTAGCTAAGTGTTTGCTAGCATGTTTCTAGTATGTTGCTAACCTGTTTAGCACTTGCTGGCTCTTTTATATATGTTATTAGGAGACCACAACAGTGTTAAACATGTCACTTCCTGTTGACAGCAGGTGGCGCTATTACTATAACTGAATATTCTCATGTAGATGTGTTCAGGCCATGACTCTTATCAAACGTGTGAAGTTTGGGGCAGATTGGACATTCCATGCCTGTGTTACAGCAAATTCCTATTTAATTGCAGCAATAGCATGCTTTAGCACTTAGCTAAGTGTTTGCTAGCATGTTTTAGCATGTTTCTAGTATGTTGTTAGCATGTTTAGCACTTGCTGGCACTTTTTTTATATGTTTTTATATGTCCACAACAGTGTTTAACATGTCACTTCCTGTTGCCAGCAGGTGGCACTATGACTGTAACTGAATATGAGCATGGTCATGTGTTCAGGACAGAACGTTTATTAAAAGTGTGAAGTTTGGCGCATATTGGACATTGCCTTCTTGAGTAACAACAACATCCTGTTTCATTGAATTAGCATGCTTTACCACTTAGCTAAGTATTGCTAGCATGTTTTAACATTAGCTAGCATGTTTTAACATGTTTCTAGCATGTTTAGACCTCAATGGCATTTTTAACATGTTGCTAGAATGGCATCAACGTGTTAAACATGACACTTCCTGTTGCCAGTAGGTGGCGCTATTACTATAACTGAATATTCTCATGTAGATGTGTTCAGGACAGAACGCTTATCAAAAGTGTGAAGTTTGGGGCAGATTGGACATTCCATGCCTGAGTTACAGCAAATTCCTATTTAATTGCAATAATAGCATGCTTTAGCACTTAGCTAAGAGTTTGCTAGCATGTTTTAGCATGCTTCTAGTATGTTGTTAGCATGTTTAGCACTTGCTGGCACTTTTTTATATGTTATTAGGAGTCCATAACAGTGTTAAACATGTCACTTCCTGTTGCCAGCAGGTGGCGCTATGACTATAACTGAATATGAGCATGGCCATGTGTTCAGGACAGAACTCTTATCAAACGTGTGAAGTTTGGGGCAGATTGGACATTCCATGCCTGAGTTACAGCAACTTCCTGTTTCATGGCGAAACATCGAAATTTGTAAGGCCGCCGAGGACCCGCTCTTCGACGAAAACTCAAGATCTTCGCAATTTAACGTCGCAAAGGCCTTAAGATTACACTCACCAAATTTGAAGATGATCAGATTAAAACTGTAGGAGGAGTTCGTTAAAGTACGAGGCCTGAAAATGGCAAAAACTGCACAAAAATCTGAGAGGAAGTTCAAAATGGCTGACTTCCTGTTGTGTTTAGGGCTATGCTCCAAGAGACTTTTTTGTAGGTATTAGGTCATTACACGTATGTACCGAATTTCGTGCACGTACGTTGAACGTTGCGGGAGGCGCACTCCGTTGAACTTTTATAGGTGGCGCTATCGAGCCATTTTGCCCCGTCCAATTCTGAAACCTATATCAGATGTAAATTTTCGCCAGTTCTGACGCGTGTGCAAAGTTTCGTGAGTTTTCGCGCATGTTTAGGCCCTCAAAAATGCAATTCAATGCGGAGAAGAATAATAATAATAATAATAATAATAATAAACAGAGCAATTCCAAGAGGGTCCTCACACCATCGGTGCTCGGGCCCTAATAATAATAATAAACAGAGCAATTCCAAGAGGGTCCTCACACCATCGGTGCTCGGGCCCTAATTAAAGCTGCAAGCAGCGATGAAAGGGCCCTCGCACCCATGCCATCAACACTCGGTGGCTTTAGGAAGACAGAGCATGGTTGGGAAATGTACATTTAAGGAGGTATATATAGTAAGAGTATGTCAAAGTCAGTTACAAAATGTTTTGTATAATGGTGATAATAGCATGCTTCATGACTCAGCTAAGTGTTGCTAGCATGTTTAGTCTGTTTCTAGCATGCTTAGTACACAATAATTATGTGGTTAGTACTGCATTACTGTGTTAACCATGTCAGTTTCTGTTGCCAGTAGGTGGCGTTATGACTATAACTGAATATGACCATGGATGTGTGTTCAGGACAGAACTCTTATCAAACGTGTGAAGTTTGGTGCAAATTGGACATTGCCTTCTTGAGTAACAACAAAGTCATGTTTCATTGAATTAGCATTCTTTAGCACTTAGCTAAGCATTGTTAGCATGTTTTAACATGTTTCTAGCATGTTTAGAACTCAATGGCATTTTTAACATGTTGCTAGAACGGCATCAAAGTGTTAAACATGTCACTTCCTGTTGCCAGTAGGTGGCGCTATTACTATAACTGAATTTGAGCATAGACATGTGTTCAGGCCATGATTCTTATCAAATGTGTGAAGTTTGGGGCAGATTGGACATTCCATGCCTGAGTTACAGCAAATTCCTATTTAATTGCAATAATAGCATGCTTTAGCACTTAGCTAAGAGTTTGCTAGCATGTTTTAGCATGTTTGTAGTATGTTGTTAGCATGTTTAGCACTTGCTGGCACTTTTTTATATGTTATTAGGAGTCCATAACAGTGTTAAACATGTCACTTCCTGTTGCCAGCAGGTGGCGCTATGACTGTAACTGAATATAAGCATGGTCATGTGTTCAGGACAGAACGCTTATCAAAAGTGTGAAGTTTGGGGCAGATTGGACATTCCATGCCTGAGTTACAGCAAATTCATATTTAATTGCAGTAATATCATTCTTTAGCACTTAGCTAAGTGTTTGCTAGTATGTTTTAGCATGTCTCTAGTATGTTGGTAGGATGTTTAGCACCTACTGGCATTTTTTTATATGTTATTAGGAGTCAAGAACAGTGTTAAACGTCAATTCCTGTTGCCAGCAGGTGGCGCTATGACTATAACTAAATATGAGCATGGACATGTGTTCAAGAGATAACTCTTATCAAACGTGTGAAGTTTGGGGTAGATTGTACATTGCCTTCTTGAGTAACAACAAAGTCCTGTTTCATTGAATTAGCATGCTTTAGCACTTAGCTAAGTATTGCTAGCATGTTTTAACATGTTTCTAGCATGTATAGAACTCAATGGCATTTTTAACATGTTGCTAGAACGGCATCAAAGTGTTAAACATGTCACTTCCTGTTGCCAGTAGGTGGCGCTATTACTATAACTGAATTTGAGCATAGACATGTGTTCAGGCCATGATTCTTATCAAATGTGTGAAGTTTGGGGCAGATTGGACATTCCATGCCTGAGTTACAGCAAATTCCTATTTAATTGCAGTAATAGCATGCTTTAGCACTTAGCTAAGTGTTTGCTAGCATGTTTCTAGTATGTTGCTAACCTGTTTAGCACTTGCTGGCTCTTTTTTATATGTTATTAGGAGACCACAAGAGTGTTAAACATGTCACTTCCTGTTGAAAGCAGGTGGCGCTATTACTATAACTGAATATTCTCATGTAGATGTGTTCAGGCCATGACTCTTATCAAACGTGTGAAGTTTGGGGCGATTGGACATTCCATGCCTGTGTTACAGCAAATTCCTATTTAATTGCAGCAATAGCATGCTTTAGCACTTAGCTAAGTGTTTGCTAGCATGTTTTAGCATGTTTCTAGTATGTTGTTAGCATGTTTAGCACTTGCTGTCACTTTTTTTTATATGTTTTTATATGTCCACAACAGTGTTTAACATGTCACTTCCTGTTGCCAGCAGGTGGCGCTATGACTGTAACTGAATATGAGCATGGTCATGTGTTTAGGACAGAACGTTTATTAAAAGTGTGAAGTTTGGGGCAGATTGGACATTGCCTTCTTGAGTAACAACAACATCCTGTTTCATTGAATTAGCATGCTTTAGCACTTAGCTAAGTATTGCTAGCATGTTTTAACATGTTTCTAGCATGTTTAGAAGTCAATGGCATTTTTAACATGTTGCTAGAATGGCATCAACGTGTTAAACATGACACTTCCTGTTACCAGTAGGTGGCGCTATTACTATAACTGAATATTCTCATGTAGATGTGTTCAGGACAGAACGCTTATCAAAAGTGTGAAGTTTGGGGCAGATTGGACATTCCATGCCTGAGTTACAGCAAATTCCTATTTAATTGCAATAATAGCATGCTTTAGCACTTAGCTAAGAGTTTGCTAGCATGTTTTAGCATGCTTCTAGTATGTTGTTAGCATGTTTAGCACTTGCTGGCACTTTTTTATATGTTATTAGGAGTCCATAACAGTGTTAAACATGTCACTTCCTGTTGCCAGCAGGTGGCGCTATGACTATAACTGAATATGAGCATGGTCATGTGTTCAGGACAGAACTCTTATCAAAAGTGTGAAGTTTGGGGCAGATTGGACATTCCATGCCTGAGTTACAGCAACTTCCTGTTTCATGGCGAAACATCGAAATTTGTCAGGCCGCCGAGGACCCGCACTTCGACGAAAACTCAAGATCTTCGCAATTTAACGTCGCAAAGGCCTGAAGATTACACTCACCAAATTTGAAGATGATCAGATTAAAACTGTAGGAGGAGTTCGTTAAAGTATGAGGCCTGAAAATGGCAAAAACTGCACAAAAATCTGAGAGGAAGTTCAAAATGGCTGACTTCCTGTTGTGTTTAGGGCTACGCTCCAAGAGACTTTTTTGTAGGTATTAGGTAATTACATGTATGTACCGAATTTCGTGCACGTACGTGGAACGATGCGGGAGGCGCACTCCGTTGAACTTTTATAGGTGGCGCTATCGAGACATTTTGCCCCGTCCAATTCTGAAACCTATATCAGATGTAAATTTTCGCCAGTTCTGACGTGTGTGCAAAGTTTCGTGAGTTTTCGAGCATGTTTAGGCCCTCAAAAATGCAATTCAATGCGGAGAAGAATAATAATAATAATTAAAGCTGCAAGCAGCGATGAAAGGGCCCTCGCACCCGTGCCATCAACACTCGGTGGCTTTAGGAAGGCAGAGCATGGTTGGGAAATGTACATTTAAGGAGGTATATATAGTAAGAGTATGTCAAAGTCAGTTACAAAATGTTTTATATAATGGTGATAATAGCATGCTTCATGACTCAGCTAAGTGTTGCTAGCATGTTCAGTCTGTTTCTAGCATGCTTAGTACACAATAATTATGTGGTTAGTACTGCATTACTGTGTTAACCATGTCAGTTTCTGTTGCCAGTAGGTGGCGTTATGACTATAACTGAATATGAGCATGGATGTGTGTTCAGGACAGAACTCTTATCAAACATGTGAAGTTTGGTGCAAATTGGACATTGCCTTCTTGAGTAACAACAAAGTCATGTTTCATTGAATTAGCATTCTTTAGAACTTAGCTAAGCATTGTTAGCATGTTTTAACATGTTGCTAGAACGGCATCAACGTGTTAAACATGTCACTTCCTGTTGCCAGTTGGTGGCGCTATTACTATAACTGAACATTCTCATGTAGATGTGTTCAGGCCATGACTCTTATCAAAAGTGTGAAGTTTGGGGCAGATTGGACATTCCATGCCTGAGTTACAGCAAATTCCTATTTAATTGCAATAATAGCATGCTTTAGCACTTGGCTAAGAGTTTGCTAGCATGTTTTAGCATGTTTCTAGTATGTTGTTAGCATGTTTAACACTTGCTGGCACTTTTTTATATGTTATTAGGAGTCCACAACAGTGTTAAACATGTCACTTCCTGTTGCCAGCAGGTGGCGCTATGACTGTAACTGAATATAAGCATGGTCATGTGTTCAGGACAGAACGCTTATCAAAAGTGTGAAGTTTGGGGCAGATTGGACATTCCATGCCTGAGTTACAGCAAATTCATATTTAATTGCAGTAATATCATTCTTTAGCACTTAGCTAAGTGTTTGCTATTATGTTTTAGCATGTCTCTAGTATGTTGGTAGGATGTTTAGCACCTACTGGCATTTTTTTATATGTTATTAGGAGTCAAGAACAGTGTTAAACGTCACTTCCTGTTGCCAGCAGGTGGCGCTATGACTATAACTAAATATGAGCATGGACATGTGTTCAAGAGATAACTCTTATCAAACGTGTGACGTTTGGGGTAGATTGTACATTGCCTTCTTGAGTAACAACAAAGTCCTGTTTCATTGAATTAGCATGCTTTAGCACTTAGCTAAGTATTGCTAGCATGTTTTAATATGTTTCTAGCATGTTTAGAACTCAATGGCATTTTTAACATGTTGCTAGAACGGCATCAACGTGTTAAACATGTCACTTCCTGTTGCCAGTAGGTGGCGCTATTACTATAACTGAATTTGAGCATAGGCATGCGTTCAGGCCATGATTCTTATCAAACATGTGAAGTTTGGGGCAGATTGGACGTTCCATGCCTGAGTTACAGCAAATTCCTATTTAATTGCAGTAATAGCATGCTTTATCACTTAGCTAAGTGTTTGCTAGCATGTTTCTAGTATGTTGCTAACCTGTTTAGCACTTGCTGGCTCTTTTATATATGTTATTAGGAGACCACAACAGTGTTAAACATGTCACTTCCTGTTGACAGCAGGTGGCGCTATTACTATAACTGAATATTCTCATGTAGATGTGTTCAGGCCATGACTCTTATCAAACGTGTGAAGTTTGGGGCAGATTGGACATTCCATGCCTGTGTTACAGCAAATTCCTATTTAATTGCAGCAATAGCATGCTTTAGCACTTAGCTAAGTGTTTGCTAGCATGTTTTAGCATGTTTCTAGTATGTTGTTAGCATGTTTAGCACTTGCTGGCACTTTTTTTATATGTTTTTATATGTCCACAACAGTGTTTAACATGTCACTTCCTGTTGCCAGCAGGTGGCACTATGACTGTAACTGAATATGAGCATGGTCATGTGTTCAGGACAGAACGTTTATTAAAAGTGTGAAGTTTGGCGCATATTGGACATTGCCTTCTTGAGTAACAACAACATCCTGTTTCATTGAATTAGCATGCTTTAGCACTTAGCTAAGTATTGCTAGCATGTTTTAACATGTTTCTAGCATGTTTAGACCTCAATGGCATTTTTAACATGTTGCTAGAATGGCATCAACGTGTTAAACATGACACTTCCTGTTGCCAGTAGGTGGCGCTATTACTATAACTGAATATTATCATGTAGATGTGTTCAGGACAGAACGCTTATCAAAAGTGTGAAGTTTGGGGCAGATTGGACATTCCATGCCTGAGTTACAGCAAATTCCTATTTAATTGCAATAATAGCATGCTTTAGCACTTAGCTAAGAGTTTGCTAGCATGTTTTAGCATGCTTCTAGTATGTTGTTAGCATGTTTCGCACTTGCTGGCACTTTTTTATATGTTATTAGGAGTCCATAACAGTGTTAAACATGTCACTTCCTGTTGCCAGCAGGTGGCGCTATGACTATAACTGAATATGAGCATGGCCATGTGTTCAGGACAGAACTCTTATCAAACGTGTGAAGTTTGGGGGAGATTGGACATTCCATGCCTGAGTTACAGCAACTTCCTGTTTCATGGCGAAACATCGAAATTTGTAAGGCCGCCGAGGACCCGCCCTTCGACGAAAACTCAAGATCTTCGCAATTTAACGTCGCAAAGGCCTTAAGATTACACTCACCAAATTTGAAGATGATCAGATTAAAACTGTAGGAGGAGTTCGTTAAAGTACGAGGCCTGAAAATGGCAAAAACTGCACAAAAATCTGAGAGGAAGTTCAAAATGGCTGACTTCCTGTTGTGTTTAGGGCTATGCTCCAAGAGACTTTTTTGTAGGTATTAGGTCATTACACGTATGTACCGAATTTCGTGCACGTACGTGGAACGTTGCAGGAGGCGCACTCCGTTGAACTTTTATAGGTGGCGCTATCGAGCCATTTTGCCCCGTCCAATTCTGAAACCTATATCAGTTGTAAATTTTCGCCAGTTCTGACGCGTGTGCAAAGTTTCGTGAGTTTTCGCGCATGTTTAGGCCCTCAAAAATGCAATTCAATGCGGAGAAGAATAATAATAATAATAATAAACAGAGCAATTCCAAGAGGGTCCTCACACCATCGGTGCTCGGGCCCTAATAAACAGAGCAATTCCAAGAGGGTCCTCACACCATCGGTGCTCGGGCCCTAATAATTAAAGCTGCAAGCAGCGATGAAAGGGCCCTCGCACCCGTGCCATCAACACTCGGTGGCTTTAGGAAGACAGAGCATGGTTGGGAAATGTACATTTAAGGAGGTATATATAGTAAGAGTATGTCAAAGTCAGTTACAAAATGTTTTGTATAATGGTGATAATAGCATGCTTCATGACTCAGCTAAGTGTTGCTAGCATGTTTAGTCTGTTTCTAGCATGCTTAGTACACAATAATTATGTGGTTAGTACTGCATTACGGTGTTAACCATGTCAGTTTCTGTTGCCAGTAGGTGGCGTTATGGCTATAACTGAATATGAGCATGGATGTGTGTTCAGGACAGAACTCTTATCAAACGTGTGAAGTTTGGTGCAAATTGGACATTGCCTTCTTGAGTAACAACAAAGTCATGTTTCATTGAATTAACATTCTTTAGCACTTAGCTAAGCATTGTTAGCATGTTTTAACATGTTTCTAGCATGTTTAGAACTCAATGGCATTTTTAACATGTTGCTAGAACGGCATAAAAGTGTTAAACATGTCACTTCCTGTTGCCAGTAGGTGGCGCTATTACTATAACTGAATTTGAGCATAGACATGTGTTCAGGCCATGATTCTTATCAAATGTGTGAAGTTTGGGGCAGATTGGACATTCCATGCCTGAATTACAGCAAATTCCTATTTAATTGCAATAATAGCATGCTTTAGCACTTAGCTAAGAGTTTGCTAGCATGTTTTAGCATGTTTCTAGTATGTTGTTAGCATGTTTAGCACTTGCTGGCACTTTTTTATATGTTATTAGGAGTCCATAACAGTGTTAAACATGTCACTTCCTGCTGCCAGCAGGTGGCGCTATGACTGTAAGCATGATCATGTGTTCAGGACAGAACGCTTATCAAAAGTGTGAAGTTTGGGGCAGATTGGACATTCCTTGCCTGAGTTACAGCAAATTCATATTTAATTGCAGTAATATCATTCTTTAGCACTTAGCTAAGTGTTTGCTAGTATGTTTTAGCAAGTCTCTAGTATGTTGGTAGGATGTTTAGCACCTACTTGCATTTTTTTATATGTTATTAGGAGTCAAGAACAGTGTTAAACGTCACTTCCTGTTGCCAGCAGGTGGCGCTATGACTATAACTAAATATGAGCATGGACATGTGTTCAAGAGATAACTCTTATCAAACGTGTGAAGTTTGGGGTAGATTGTACATTGCCTTCTTGAGTAACAACAAAGTCCTGTTTCATTGAATTAGCATGGTTTAGCACTTAGCTAAGTACTGCTAGCATGTTTTAACATGTTTCTAGCATGTATAGAACTCAATGGCATTTTTAACATGTTGCTAGAACGGCATCAAAGTGTTAAACATGTCACTTCCTGTTGCCAGTAGGTGGTGCTATTACTATAACTGAATTTGAGCATAGACATGTGTTCAGGCCATGATTCTTATCAAATGTGTGAAGTTTGGGGCAGATTGGACATTACATGCCTGAGTTACAGCAAATTCCTATTTAATTGCAGTAATAGCATGCTTTAGCACTTAGCTAAGTGTTTGCTAGCATGTTTCTAGTATGTTGCTAACCTGTTTAGCACTTGTTGGCTCTTTTTTATATGTTATTAGGAGACCACAAGAGTGTTAAACATGTCACTTCCTGTTACCAGTAGGTGGCGCTATTACTATAACTGAATTTTCTCATGTAGATGTGTTCAGGACAGAACGCTTATCAAAAGTGTGAAGTTTGGGGCAGATTGGACATTCCATGCCTGAGTTACAGCAAATTCCTATTTAATTGCAATAATAGCATGCTTTAGCACTTAGCTAAGAGTTTGCTAGCATGTTTTAGCATACTTCTATTATGTTGTTAGCATGTTTAGCACTTGCTGGCACTTTTTTATATGTTATTAGGAGTCCATATCAGTGTTAAACATGTCACTTCCTGTTGCCAGCAGGTGGCGCTATGACTGTAACTGAATATGAGCATGGTCATGTGTTCAGGACAGAACGCTTATCAAAAGTGTGAAGTTTGGGGCAGATTGGACATTCCATGCCTGAGTTACAGCAACTTCCTGTTTCATGGCGAAACATCGAAATTTGTCAGGCCGCCGAGGACCCGCCCTTTGACGAAAACTCAAGATCTTCGCAATTTAACGTCGCAAAGGCCTTAAGATTACACTCACCAAATTTGAAGATGATCAGATTAAAACTGTAGGAGGAGTTCGTTAAAGTACGAGGCCTGAAAATGGCAAAAACTGCACAAAAATCTGAGAGGAAGTTCAAAATGGCTGACTTCCTGTTGTGTTTAGGGCTATGCTCCAAGAGACTTTTTTGTAGGTATTAGGTCATTACATGTATGTACCGAATTTCGTGCACGTACGTGGAACGTTGCGGGAGGCGCACTCCGTTGAACTTTTATAGGTGGCGCTATCGAGCCGTTTTGCCCCGTCCAATTCTGAAACCTATATCAGATGTAAATTTTCGCCAGTTCTGACGCGTGTGCAAAGTTTCGTGAGTTTTCGAGCATGTTTAGGCCCTCAAAAATGCAATTAAATGCGGAGAAGAAGAAGAAGAATAATAATAATAATAATAAACAGAGCAATTCCAAGAGGGTCCTCACACCATCGGTGCTCGGGCCCTAATAAACAGAGCAATTCCAAGAGGGTCCTCACACCATCGGTGCTCGGGCCCTAATAATAATAATAATAATAATAAACAGAGCAATTCCAAGAGGGTCCTCACACCATCGGTGCTCGGGCCCTAATAATTAAAGCTGCAAGCAGCGATGAAAGGGCCCTCGCACCCATGCCATCAACACTCGGTGGCTTTAGGAAGACAGAGCATGGTTGGGAAATGTACATTTAAGGAGGTATATATAGTAAGAGTATGTCAAAGTCAGTTACAAAATGTTTTGTATAATGGTGATAATAGCATGCTTCATGACTCAGCTAAGTGTTGCTAGCATGTTTAGTCTGTTTCTAGCATGCTTAGTACACAATAATTATGTGGTTAGTACTGCATTACTGTGTTAACCATGTCAGTTTCTGTTGCCAGTAGGTTGCGTTATGACTATAACTGAATATGAGCATGGATGTGTGTTCAGGACAGAACTCTTATCAAACGTGTGAAGTTTGGTGCAAATTGGACATTGCCTTCTTGAGTAACAACAAAGTCATGTTTCATTGAATTAGCATTCTTTAGCACGTACCTAAGCATTGTTAGCATGTTTTAACATGTTTCTAGCATGTTTAGAACTCAATGGCATTTTTAACATGTTGCTAGAACGGCATCAACGTGTTAAACATGTCACTTCCTGTTGCCAGTAGGTGGCGCTATTACTATAACTGAACATTCTCATGTAGATGTGTTCAGGCCATGACTCTTATCAAAAGTGTGAAGTTTGGGGCAGATTGGACATTCCATGCCTGAGTTACAGCAAATTCCTATTTAATTGCAATAATAGCATGCGTTAGCACTTAGCTAAGAGTTTGCTAGCATGTTTTAGCATGTTTCTAGTATGTTGTTAGCATGTTTAACACTTGCTGGCACTTTTTTATATGTTATTAGGAGTCCATAACAGTGTTAAACATGTCACTTCCTGTTGCCAGCAGGTGGCGCTATGACTGTAACTGAATATAAGCATGGTCATGTGTTCAGGACAGAACGCTTATCAAAAGTGTGAAGTTTGGGGCAGATTGGACATTCCATGCCTGAGTTACAGCAAATTCATATTTAATTGCAGTAATATCATTCTTTAGCACTTAGCTAAGTGTTTGCTAGTATGTTTCAGCATGTCTCTAGTATGTTGGTAGGATGTTTAGCACCTACTGGCATTTTTTTATATGTTATTAGGAGTCAAGAACAGTGTTAAACGTCACTTCCTGTTGCCAGCAGGTGGCGCTATGACTATAACTAAATATGAGCATGGACATGTGTTCAAGAGATAACTCTTATCAAACGTGTGAAGTTTGGGGTAGATTGTACATTGCCTTCTTGAGTAACAACAAAGTCCTGTTTCATTGAATTAGCATGCTTTAGCACTTAGCTAAGTATTGCTAGTATGTTTTAACATGTTTCTAGCATGTTTAGAAGTCAATGGCATTTTTAACATGTTGCTAGAATGGCATCAACGTGTTAAACATGACATTTCCTGTTACCAGTAGGTGGCGCTATTACTATAACTGAATATTCTCATGTAGATATGTTCAGGACAGAACGCTTATCAAAAGTGTGAAGTTTGGGGCAGATTGGACATTCCATGCCT
Organism: Squalius cephalus; assembly: GCF_949319135.1. NCBI lineage: Eukaryota > Metazoa > Chordata > Actinopteri > Cypriniformes > Leuciscidae > Squalius > Squalius cephalus. The sequence goes on from NC_137129.1 coordinate 45,070,538, forward strand.
GAGTTACAGCAAATTCCTATTTAATTGCAATAATAGCATGCTTTAGCACTTAGCTAAGAGTTTGCTAGCATGTTTTAGCATGCTTCTAGTATGTTGTTAGCATGTTTAGCACTTGCTGGCACTTTTTTATATGTTATTAGGAGTCCATAACAGTGTTAAACATGTCACTTCCTGTTGCCAGCAGGTGGCGCTATGACTATAACTGAATATGAGCATGGTCATGTGTTCAGGACAGAACGTTTATTAAAAGTGTGAAGTTTGGCGCAGATTGGACATTGCCTTCTTGAGTAACAACAACATCCTGTTTCATTGAATTAGCATGCTTTAGCACTTAGCTAAGTATTGCTAGTATGTTTTAACATGTTTCTAGCATGTTTAGAAGTCAATGGCATTTTTAACATGTTGCTAGAATGGCATCAACGTGTTAAACATGACACTTCCTGTTACCAGTAGGTGGCGCTATTACTATAACTGAATATTCTCATGTAGATATGTTCAGGACAGAACGCTTATCAAAAGTGTGAAGTTTGGGGCAGATTGGACATTCCATGCCTGAGTTACAGCAAATTCCTATTTAATTGCAATAATAGCATGCTTTAGCACTTAGCTAAGAGTTTGCTAGCATGTTTTAGCATGCTTCTAGTATGTTGTTAGCATGTTTAGCACTTGCTGGCACTTTTTTATATGTTATTAGGAGTCCATAACAGTGTTAAACATGTCACTTCCTGTTGCCAGCAGGTGGCGCTATGACTATAACTGAATATGAGCATGGTCATGTGTTCAGGACAGAACTCTAATCAAATGTGTGAAGTTTGGGGCAGATTGGACATTCCATGCCTGAGTTACAGCAACTTCCTGTTTCATGGCGAAACATCAAAATTTGTCAGGCCGCCGAGGACCCGCCCTTCGACGAAAACTCAAGATCTTCGCAATTTAACGTCGCAAAGGCCTTAAGATTACACTCACCAAATTTGAAGATGATCAGATTAAAACTGTAGGAGGAGTTCGTTAAAGTACGAGGCCTGAAAATGTCAAAAACTGCACAAAAATCTGGGAGGAAGTTCAAAATGGCTGACTTCCTGTTGGGTTTAGGGCTATGCTCCAAGAGACTTTTTTGTAGGTATTAGGTCATTACATGTATGTACCGAATTTCGTGCACGTACGTGGAACGTTGCGGGAGGCGCACTCCGTTGAACTTTTATAGGTGGCGCTATCGAGCCATTTTGCCCCGTCCAATTCTGAAACCTATATCAGATGTAAATTTTCGCCAGTTCTGACGCGTGTGCAAAGTTTCGTGAGTTTTCGAGCATGTTTAGGCCCTCAAAAATGCAATTAAATGCGGAGAAGAATAATAATAATAATTAAAGCTGCAAGCAGCGATGAAAAGGGCCCTCGCACCCCTGCCACCGCCACCCGGCACCTTTAGGAAAGGCCTTAAGATTACACTCACCAAATTTGAAGAGGATCAGATCAAAACTGTAGGAGTTTGTTAAAGTACAACATCAGGAAATGGCAAAAACTGCCCAAAATCTGACAGGAAGTTCAAAATAACTGACTTCCTGTTGTGTTTAGGGCTATGCTCCAAGAGACTTTTTTGTAGGTATTGGGTCTTTACATGTGTGTACCAAATTTCATACCTGTACGTGAAACGTCGAGCCGGGGCAAAATGTAGGGGCAATAAGTAAGCCATTTTGCCCCACCCAATTTTTAAAACCACATCACACGTAAATTGTCACCACTTCTGAAGCGTGTGCAAAGTTTCATGATTTTTCGAGCACGTTTTGTATTTGCCACACTTCCTGCTACCAGCAGGTGGTGCTATTGCTATAATCATAATGAGCATTGGCATGTGTTCAGGACAGGACTCTTATCAAACATGTGAAGTTTGTGGCAGATTGAAAATTGTATGCCTGAGTTACTGCAGGCTGTCTGTGGTTGCCTAGCAACATCAGAACTGCAAGCAACATTAATATTGAACTTATCTGATCATGCATATATCACCAAAAGGCCGAAATTGGGTGAACTAGTGCAAAAAATGCCCGTGCAAAATCAGTTTTTGTGTGTGTTTTTAGTAATTGTTGGTTTGGTGTGTGCTCATTGTTACAATTACACAGCAAAAGTTCAGTGACATTTTTATTTGTGCATGGTAAAAAGCACACAGTGAACTCCGAGAAAACGCTATGCTTGAGCAAACAGTTTGTGAATAGGCAACTACAAATGATGCCCGTGAAAGAGACTGTGAACGCATTGAATAGGATATGTTTAGTTGGTGAATAGCATAGGCTACTATTACACAGTAGCGACAACGTTAAGCGCACCAGAATGAAATATAATATTCAGAAGTAAACACTAACAGCATAGCTGACTTACAGATTCAGTTTACATCCACAAATGAATAAGCACCTCGATTCAGGGAGCAGTGCAAAGTGCCCGTGCAAAATCAGTTTTTGTGAGCTGATCGCCGTCAAAAAAGTTCAGGAGATATTTCTTGCGATGGCAATATGATCAAAAATAACTTTATATTGATTCAATGGATTAATAGCATTTAAAAAAAAAAAAAAAAAGTCATGAATTTATTGCATTTTTGTGAAAAAATAATCCGTTTTTATAATAAATCTTAAAAAATTCAAATCCAGATTTTGATTTTCAATGTTGTTATAACCTAAAGATGCTATGTGAAAGTTTGAAACAGAAAATAGTGGTTTTCACACATTTAGTGGTTATCTCACATTCGAGAGATATGCGAATAACACACAGACAGACAGACGGACGTTTCTGTAATTTATAGATAGATGGATTTATCACGTTCGGGAACCAAACTATAATATTCAGAAGTAAACAGTGTAGCTGACTGAGTGTTTATGTCAGAATGTTTATTTTTAAACCACAGCCTTCTTGGGGCTTCTTTGACCGATACAACTCTCTAATGTCAGAATGTTTATTTTTAAACCACAACCTTCTAAAAATGATATATTTAACGATATCTTTTGCATTTCTCATCCAAACAATGTCAAACTTGGCACTGCACTTACTCGTGCCCGTGGCAAGACACCTGTCGAGTTTGAAATCAATCGGACTAACGGTTCGAGAGATATGCGAGGAACAGACACACACACACACAGACAGACAGACAGACAGACGTTCCTGTAATTTATAGATAGATGTTTGTCAGGCCGCCGAGGGCACACCCTTCGACGAAAACTCTAGATCTTCGCAATTTAACGTCACAAAGGCCTTAAGATTACACTCACCAAATTTGAAGAGTATCAGATCAAATCTGTAGGAGGAGTTCGTTAAAGTACAACATCAGGAAATTACGAAAAATGCCCAAAATCCAGGAGGAAGTTCAAAATAGCTCACTTCCTGTTGTGTTTAGGGCTATGCTCCAAGAGACTTTTCTGTAGGTATTGGGTCATTACATGTATGTACCAAATTTCATACCTGTACGTGAAACCAGGAGCCGGGGCAAAATGTGGGGGCAATAATTTACCGAATTTGCCCCCCCCAATTCTGAAAACCATATCACACGTAAATTTTCACCACTTCTGAAGCGTGTGCAAAGTTTCATGAGTTTTCGAGCATGTTTAGGCCCTCTAAAAAGCGATTCACTTTGGAGAAGAAGAATAATAATAAACGGAGCAAAAACAATAGGGTCCTCTCACCATCGGTGCTCGGGCCCTAATTAAAGCTGCAAGCAGCGATGAAAGGGCCCTCGCACCCGTGCCATCAACACTCGGTGGCTTTAGGAAGACAGAGCATGGTTGGGAAATGTACATTTAAGGAGGTATATATAGTAAGAGTATGTCAAAGTCAGTTACAAAATGTTTTGTATAATGGTGATAATAGCATGCTTCATGACTCAGCTAAGTGTTGCTAGCATGTTTAGTCTGTTTCTAGCATGCTTAGTACACAATAATTATGTGGTTAGTACTGCATTACTGTGTTAACCATGTCAGTTTCTGTTGCCAGTAGGTGGCGTTATGACTATAACTGAATATGAGCATGGATGTGTGTTCAGGACAGAACTCTTATCAAACTTGTGAAGTTTGGTGCAAATTGGACATTGCCTTCTTGAGTAACAACAAAGTCATGTTTCATTGAATTAGCATTCTTTAGCACTTAGCTAAGCATTACTAGCATGTTTTAATATGTTTCTAGCATGTTTAGAACTCAATGGCATTTTTAACATGTTGCTAGAACGGCATCAACGTGTTAAACATGTCACTTCCTGTTGCCAGTAGGTGGCGCTATTACTATAACTGAACATTCTCATGTAGATGTGTTCAGGCCATGACTCTTATCAAAAGTGTGAAGTTTGGGGCAGATTGGACATTCCATGCCTGAGTTACAGCAAATTCCTATTTAATTGCAATAATAGCATGCTTTAGCACTTAGCTAAGAGTTTGCTAGCATGTTTTAGCATGTTTCTAGTATGTTGTTAGCATGTTTAACACTTGCTGGCACTTTTTTATATGTTATTAGGAGTCCATAACAGTGTTAATCATGTCACTTCCTGTTGCCAGCAGGTGGCGCTATTACTGTAACTGAATATAAGCATGGTCATGTGTTCAGGACAGAACGCTTATCAAAAGTGTGAAGTTTGGGGCAGATTGGACATTCCATGCCTGAGTTACAGCAAATTCATATTTAATTGCAGTAATATCATTCTTTAGCACTTAGCTAAGTGTTTGCTAGTATGTTTTATTATGTCTCTAGTATGTTGGTAGGATGTTTAGCATCTACTGGCATTTTTTTATATGTTATTAGGAGTCAAGAACAGTGTTAAACGTCACTTCCTGTTGCCAGCAGGTGGCGCTATGACTATAACTAAATATGAGCATGGACATGTGTTCAAGAGATAACTCTTATCAAACATGTGAAGTTTGGGGTAGATTGTACATTGCCTTCTTGAGTAACAACAAAGTCCTGTTTCATTGAATTAGCATGCTTTAGCACTTAGCTAAGTATTGCTAGCATGTTTTAATATGTTTCTAGCATGTTTAGAACTCAATGGCATTTTTAACATGTTGCTAGAACGGCATCAACGTGTTAAACATGTCACTTCCTGTTGCCAGTAGGTGGCGCTATTACTATAACTGAATTTGAGCATAGACATGTGTTCAGGCCATGATTCTTATCAAACGTGTGAAGTTTAGGGCAGATTGGACATTCCATGCCTGAGTTACAGCAAATTCCTATTTAATTGCAGTAATAGCATGCTTTAGCACTTAACTAAGTGTTTGTTAGCATGTTTCTAGTATGTTGCTAACCTGTTTAGCACTTGCTGGCTCTTTTTTATATGTTATTAGGAGACCACAACAGTGTTAAACATGTCACTTCCTGTTGACAGCAGGTGGCGCTATTACTATAACTGAATATTCTCATGTAGATGTGTTCAGGCCATGACTCTTATCAAACGTGTGAAATTTGGGGCAGATTGGACATTCCATGCCTGTGTTACAGCAAATTCCTATTTAATTGCAGCATTTGCATGCTTTAGCACTTAGCTAAGTGTTTGCTAGCATGTTTTAGCATGTTTCTAGTATGTTGTTAGCATGTTTAGCACTTGCTGGCACTTTTTTATATGTTTTTATATGTCCACAACAGTGTTTAACATGTCACTTCCTGTTGCCAGCAGGTGGCACTATGACTGTAACTGAATATGAGCATGGTCATGTGTTCAGGATAGAACGTTTATTAAAAGTGTGAAGTTTGGCGCAGATTGGACATTGCCTTCTTGAGTAACAACAACATCCTGTTTCATTGAATTAGCATGCTTTAGCACTTAGCTAAGTATTGCTAGCATGTTTTAACATGTTTCTAGCATGTTTAGAAGTCAATGGCATTTTTAACATGTTGCTAGAATGGCATCAACGTGTTAAACATGACACTTCCTGTTACCAGTAGGTGGCGCTATTACTATAACTGAATATTCTCATGTAGATGTGTTCAGTACAGAACGCTTATCAAAAGTGTGAAGTTTGGGGCAGATTGGACATTCCATGCCTGAGTTACAGCAAATTCCTATTTAACCCCCTGAGGTCGGCTATCGCGCCGGCGCGATAGGCTCGTTTTTTTTCGTATGAGTGCAAAAAAAAAATAAAAAAAAAATATTAATTTTTATCTTATATGCTTGTGTTATACATCAATCGATCCTGTTTAGTGTGTATTTTTTTTGTGTATGCTCATAATAAAAACAAAGTGTTGTGCTTTTCGCCAAATAAAGAAAAATAAACATGATGCGAGTTCTGCCTACTCTCCGTCAGTGAAGTCAATTCTGAAACGCGTCCGAAAATGAACTGTAACTCAGCGAATACTCAGTCAAACAGGCATACAGTCACACAGGCATGAAGCTTGAATTATCTTCTTTCAAATGAAGTAATTTTTATAAAAAACAAATATTCACAGTTTATATAATATGTATGTAAAGAGAGAGATGTCAGTCGTTCTCATCTCAGCTAATTAAGTTTTAATGTGACTCCGCCTACGGAGACCGCGCTATTCAAACGCAAATGTGAGGCGATCCATACAAACCTGTGAAACGCCCACATCCGCTGGATAAGGCCGGTGAAACACTGGATGCGTGGCGTAAGCGTCTCAGCTGCGTGGCGTGTCCGTTTTTATTTCGGCTCCCATGTTAACAGTTTAGAGTTTGCACACTGCCTGTGTGAGACGCGCGTCTCAGGCGCGGCACGAGCCGCGTGGAAAACGCGTGCATTCTAGAAATAGAACCGACGCCTATTTTTCACGCGACACGCAAGCGTCTTGGAAGCGTTTCCATGCAAAATTGAATAGGAAAATCTGTTTATTTGTCATTTTGACACGAATACATATTAATAAATGTCCTTTTGATGTTTAAAAGTGTCTAGGTTTTGACATAAATGCAAATATAAATGTAATTTTACAAAATATGATCGATTTTCAAATACTGCTGTATTGAATGAACAGCTTTTAGCAAACTCTATTGCTATACTGAGATGAGGAATATATACTGTATGTGTTTTGTCAAAAATAGTCATCAACTAACTAATGAATCCTTTACTTTGAAATACGTATGATAAAATGTATACTTTAGTTTTGAAAGACGTTGACTAGTTTTGAAAAGATTATAAAGTATGTATGTGCATGCATATATATATATATGTGTGTGTGTATATATGAAGAGTTCAGATGCAAAAGCCTCTAAATGCCATCTGAAATTTTCTCCTAGAATGATCATTTTTATGAAGCTTGTATATTTAAGTTAGCTATAGGTGACCCACCTGAATGAATGGCTCATTAAGTATGCAGGGACGTAGTCTCACCAGGTGTGAACTACTACATATGCATGATGCTGTTGGAGCGTTTACGCCCCATCCGCATATTGGCTTTCCAAACTAAAAGTGTTTCACAAAACTAAAATCAATGTATCGTTTTTTTGTGAATGATTAGGCAGGATGATTTTCATATCATTTTGAAGAAAAAACACTAGGCGATGAAATCCATTAGTCAAAAGTCTTATTGCCACATATTTAGTATGTGTTTTGTGGCCTTATTTCAGAAACTTTAGTTTTTAGTTTTTTCAATAACCACGCATAAACATTATTCTCTCAATAATGCAGACATGTACATTCTTGTTGCTCACATATTATGGTAGCCCTGTTTGTGCTAAATAGTGTGTAATTTTTTTTTGCCATTAATATGTTTATAAGCAACTGAAAAAAGCACAAATGTCAGGGCATGTCAGAACATCTCAAGGACCCCAAAAACACCCCAGACCCCAGAGGGTTAATTGCAATAATAGCATGCTTTAGCACTTAGCTAAGAGTTTGCTAGCATGTTTTAGCATGCTTCTAGTATGTTGTTAGCATGTTTAGCACTTGCTGGCACTTTTTTATATGTTATTAGGAGTCCATAACAGTGTTAAACATGTCACTTCCTGTTGCCAGCAGGTGGCGCTATGACTATAACTGAATATGAGCATGGTCATGTGTTCAGGACAGAACTCTTATCAAACGTGTGAAGTTTGGGGCAGATTGGACATTCCATGCCTGAGTTACAACAACTTCCTGTTTCATGGCGAAACATCGAAATTTATCAGGCCGCCGAGGACCCGCCCTTTGACGAAAACTCAAGATCTTCGCAATTTAACGTCGCAAAGGCCTTAAGATTACACTCACCAAATTTGAAGATGATCAGATTAAAACTGTAGGAGGAGTTCGTTAAAGTACGAGGCCTGAAAATGGCAAAAACTGCACAAAAATCTGAGAGGAAGTTCAAAATGGCTGACTTCCTGTTGTGTTTAGGGCTATGCTCCAAGAGACTTTTTTGTAGGTATTAGGTCATTACACGTATGTACCGAATTTCGTGCACGTACGTGGAACGTTGCGGGAGGCGCACTCCGTTGAAATTTTATAGGTGGCGCTATCGAGCCATTTTGCCCCGTCCAATTCTGAAACCTATATCAGATGTAAATTTTCGCCAGTTCTGATGCGTGTGCAAAGTTTTGTGAGTTTTCGAGCATGTTTAGGCCCTCAAAAATGCAATTAAATGCGGAGAAGAATAATAATAATAATAATAAACAGAGCAATTCCAAGAGGGTCCTCACACCATCGGTGCTCGGGCCCTAATTAAAGCTGCAAGCAGCGATGAAAGGGCCCTCGCACCCGTGCCATCAACACTCGGTGGCTTTAGGAAGGCAGAGCATGGTTGGGAAATGTACATTTAAGGAGGTATATATAGTAAGAGTATGTCAAAGTCAGTTACAAAATGTTTTGTATAATGGTGATAATAGCATGCTTCATGACTCAGCTAAGTGTTGCTAGCATGTTCAGTCTGTTTCTAGCATGCTTAGTACACAATAATTATGTGGTTAGTACTGCATTACTGTGTTAACCATGTCAGTTTCTGTTGCCAGTAGGTGGCGTTATGACTATAACTGAATATGAGCATGGATGTGTGTTCAGGACAGAACTCTTATCAAACATGTGAAGTTTGGTGCAAATTGGACATTGCCTTCTTGAGTAACAACAAAGTCATGTTTCATTGAATTAGCATTCTTTAGAACTTAGCTAAGCATTGTTAGCATGTTTTAACATGTTGCTAGAACGGCATCAACGTGTTAAACATGTCACTTCCTGTTGCCAGTTGGTGGCGCTATTACTATAACTGAACATTCTCATGTAGATGTGTTCAGGCCATGACTCTTATCAAAAGTGTGAAGTTTGGGGCAGATTGGACATTCCATGCCTGAGTTACAGCAAATTCCTATTTAATTGCAATAATAGCATGCTTTAGCACTTGGCTAAGAGTTTGCTAGCATGTTTTAGCATGTTTCTAGTATGTTGTTAGCATGTTTAACACTTGCTGGCACTTTTTTATATGTTATTAGGAGTCCACAACAGTGTTAAACATGTCACTTCCTGTTGCCAGCAGGTGGCGCTATGACTGTAACTGAATATAAGCATGGTCATGTGTTCAGGACAGAACGCTTATCAAAAGTGTGAAGTTTGGGGCAGATTGGACATTCCATGCCTGAGTTACAGCAAATTCATATTTAATTGCAGTAATATCATTCTTTAGCACTTAGCTAAGTGTTTGCTATTATGTTTTAGCATGTCTCTAGTATGTTGGTAGGATGTTTAGCACCTACTGGCATTTTTTTATATGTTATTAGGAGTCAAGAACAGTGTTAAACGTCACTTCCTGTTGCCAGCAGGTGGCGCTATGACTATAACTAAATATGAGCATGGACATGTGTTCAAGAGATAACTCTTATCAAACGTGTGACGTTTGGGGTAGATTGTACATTGCCTTCTTGAGTAACAACAAAGTCCTGTTTCATTGAATTAGCATGCTTTAGCACTTAGCTAAGTATTGCTAGCATGTTTTAATATGTTTCTAGCATGTTTAGAACTCAATGGCATTTTTAACATGTTGCTAGAACGGCATCAACGTGTTAAACATGTCACTTCCTGTTGCCAGTAGGTGGCGCTATTACTATAACTGAATTTGAGCATAGGCATGCGTTCAGGCCATGATTCTTATCAAACATGTGAAGTTTGGGGCAGATTGGACGTTCCATGCCTGAGTTACAGCAAATTCCTATTTAATTGCAGTAATAGCATGCTTTATCACTTAGCTAAGTGTTTGCTAGCATGTTTCTAGTATGTTGCTAACCTGTTTAGCACTTGCTGGCTCTTTTATATATGTTATTAGGAGACCACAACAGTGTTAAACATGTCACTTCCTGTTGACAGCAGGTGGCGCTATTACTATAACTGAATATTCTCATGTAGATGTGTTCAGGCCATGACTCTTATCAAACGTGTGAAGTTTGGGGCAGATTGGACATTCCATGCCTGTGTTACAGCAAATTCCTATTTAATTGCAGCAATAGCATGCTTTAGCACTTAGCTAAGTGTTTGCTAGCATGTTTTAGCATGTTTCTAGTATGTTGTTAGCATGTTTAGCACTTGCTGGCACTTTTTTTATATGTTTTTATATGTCCACAACAGTGTTTAACATGTCACTTCCTGTTGCCAGCAGGTGGCACTATGACTGTAACTGAATATGAGCATGGTCATGTGTTCAGGACAGAACGTTTATTAAAAGTGTGAAGTTTGGCGCATATTGGACATTGCCTTCTTGAGTAACAACAACATCCTGTTTCATTGAATTAGCATGCTTTAGCACTTAGCTAAGTATTGCTAGCATGTTTTAACATGTTTCTAGCATGTTTAGACCTCAATGGCATTTTTAACATGTTGCTAGAATGGCATCAACGTGTTAAACATGACACTTCCTGTTGCCAGTAGGTGGCGCTATTACTATAACTGAATATTATCATGTAGATGTGTTCAGGACAGAACGCTTATCAAAAGTGTGAAGTTTGGGGCAGATTGGACATTCCATGCCTGAGTTACAGCAAATTCCTATTTAATTGCAATAATAGCATGCTTTAGCACTTAGCTAAGAGTTTGCTAGCATGTTTTAGCATGCTTCTAGTATGTTGTTAGCATGTTTCGCACTTGCTGGCACTTTTTTATATGTTATTAGGAGTCCATAACAGTGTTAAACATGTCACTTCCTGTTGCCAGCAGGTGGCGCTATGACTATAACTGAATATGAGCATGGCCATGTGTTCAGGACAGAACTCTTATCAAACGTGTGAAGTTTGGGGGAGATTGGACATTCCATGCCTGAGTTACAGCAACTTCCTGTTTCATGGCGAAACATCGAAATTTGTAAGGCCGCCGAGGACCCGCCCTTCGACGAAAACTCAAGATCTTCGCAATTTAACGTCGCAAAGGCCTTAAGATTACACTCACCAAATTTGAAGATGATCAGATTAAAACTGTAGGAGGAGTTCGTTAAAGTACGAGGCCTGAAAATGGCAAAAACTGCACAAAAATCTGAGAGGAAGTTCAAAATGGCTGACTTCCTGTTGTGTTTAGGGCTATGCTCCAAGAGACTTTTTTGTAGGTATTAGGTCATTACACGTATGTACCGAATTTCGTGCACGTACGTGGAACGTTGCAGGAGGCGCACTCCGTTGAACTTTTATAGGTGGCGCTATCGAGCCATTTTGCCCCGTCCAATTCTGAAACCTATATCAGATGTAAATTTTCGCCAGTTCTGACGCGTGTGCAAAGTTTCGTGAGTTTTCGCGCATGTTTAGGCCCTCAAAAATGCAATTCAATGCGGAGAAGAATAATAATAATAATAATAAACAGAGCAATTCCAAGAGGGTCCTCACACCATCGGTGCTCGGGCCCTAATAATAATAATAATTAAAGCTGCAAGCAGCGATGAAAAGGGCCCTCGCACCCCTGCCACCGCCACCCGGCGCCTTTAGGAAATGCCTTAAGATTACACTCACCAAATTTGAAGAGGATCAGATCAAAACTGTAGGAGGAGTACGTTAAAGTACAACATCAGGAAATTACGAAAAATGTCCAAAATCTAGGAGGAAGTTCAAAATAGATCACTTCCTGTTGTGTTTAGGGCTATGCTCCAAGAGACTTTTCTGTAGGTATTGGGTCAATACATGCATGTACCAAATTTCATACCTGTACGTGAAACCAGGAGCCGGGGCAAAATGTGGGGGCAATAATTTACCGAATTTGCCCCCCCCAATTCTGAAAACCATATCACACGTAAATTTTCACCACTTCTGAGGCGTGTGCAAAGTTTCATGATTTTTCGAGCATGTTTTGTATTTGCCACACTTCCTGCTACCAGCAGGTGGCGCTATTGCTATAACCAAATATGAGCATGGTCATGTGTTCAGGACAGGACTCTTATCAAACATGTGAAGTTTGGGACAGATTGGAAATTGTATGGCTGAGCTACTGCAGGCTGTCTGTGGTTGCCTAGCAACATCGGAACTGCATTCAACATTAATATTGAACTTATCTGATCATGCATATATCACCAGAAGGCCGAAATTGGGTGAACGTTTGTCAGGCCGCCGAGGGCACACCCTTCGACGAAAACTCTAGATCTTCGCAATTTAACGTCACAAAGGCCTTAAGATTACACTCACCAAATTTGAAGAGGATCAGATCAAATCTGTAGGAGGAGTTCGTTAAAGTACAACATCAGGAAATTACGAAAAATGCCCAAAATCTAGGAGGAAGTTCAAAATAGCTCACTTCCTGTTGTGTTTAGGGCTATGCTCCAAGAGACTTTTCTGTAGGTATTGGGTCATTACATGTATGTACCAAATTTCATACCTGTTCGTGAAACCAGGAGCCGGGGCAAAATGTGGGGGCAATAATTTACCGAATTTGCCCCCCCCAATTCTGAAAACCATATCACACGTAAATTTTCACCACTTCTGAAGCGTGTGCAAAGTTTCATGAGTTTTCGAGCATGTTTAGGCCCTCTAAAAAGCGATTCACTTTGGAGAAGAAGAAGAAGAAGAAGAAGAATTAAAGCTGCAAGCAGCGATGAAAAGGGCCCTCGCACCCCTGCCACCGCCACCCGGCGCCTTTAGGAAATGCCTTAAGATTACACTCACCAAATTTGAAGAGGATCAGATCAAAACTGTAGGAGGAGTACGTTAAAGTACAACATCAGGAAATTACGAAAAATGTCCAAAATCTTGGAGGAAGTTCAAAATAGATCACTTCCTGTTGTGTTTAGGGCTATGCTCCAAGAGACTTTTCTGTAGGTATTGGGTCAATACATGCATGTACCAAATTTCATACCTGTACGTGAAACCAGGAGCCGGGGCAAAATGTGGGGGCAATAATTTACCGAATTTGCCCCCCCCAATTCTGAAAACCATATCACACGTAAATTTTCACCACTTCTGAGGCGTGTGCAAAGTTTCATGATTTTTCGAGCATGTTTTGTATTTGCCACACTTCCTGCTACCAGCAGATGGCGCTATTGCTATAACCAAATATGAGCATGGTCATGTGTTCAGGACAGGACTCTTATCAAACATGTGAAGTTTGGGACAGATTGGAAATTGTATGGCTGAGCTACTGCAGGCTGTCTGTGGTTGCCTAGCAACATCGGAACTGCATTCAACATTAATATTGAACTTATCTGATCATGTATATCACCAGAAGGCCGAAATTGGGTGAACGTTTGTCAGGCCGCCGAGGGCACACCCTTCGACGAAAACTCTAGATCTTCGCAATTTAACGTCACAAAGGCCTTAAGATTACACTCACCAAATTTGAAGAGGATCAAATCAAATCTGTAGGAGGAGTTCGTTAAAGTACAACATCAGGAAATTCCGAAAAATGCCCAAAATCTAGGAGGAAGTTCAAAATAGCTCACTTCCTGTTGTGTTTAGGGCTATGCTCCAAGAGACTTTTCTGTAGGTATTGGGTCATTACATGTATGTACCAAATTTCATACCTGTACATGAAACCAGGAGCCGGGGCAAAATGTGGGGGCAATAATTTACCGAATTTGCCCCCCCCAATTCTGAAAACCATATCACACGTAAATTTTCACCACTTCTGAAGCGTGTGCAAAGTTTCATGAGTTTTCGAGCATGTTTAGGCCCTCTAAAAAGCGATTCACTTTGGAGAAGAAGAAGAAGAATAATAATAAACGGAGCAAAAACAATAGGGTCCTCTCACCATCGGTGCTCGGGCCCTAATAATAAACGGAGCAAAAACAATAGGGTCCTCTCACCATCGGTGCTCGGGCCCTAATAATAATAATAATAAACAGAGCAATTCCAAGAGGGTCCTCACACCATCGGTGCTCGGGCCCTAATGACGCTTGTTCTGTTGTATTTTAGCTGAAGGTACAAACAGCTCTCACAGCTTCAATAATCACATTGAGTGCAAAACAATCATCTGTGGCTAATACCCACCCTAGCTCTCTTAGCACTGGCCTCATCGAGATTGTTCTTTAAATAGTATATAGACCTGTTTTAATGAGCACACAGTGTTAATTTGCCATTTGTGTGTGTTATTAAATTATGAAACACTTGTTGTTTTGTTGTTTCCCTGCATTATCAGGATTACTCACCTTTGGCATCTGGATAGCAGTCACAAACATCTTAATTCATGTTGTTTCTTTATTCTCTTTTATACTTTAGTTTTTTGTATTAATAAATTGGTACCACTTTACAATAACGTTTCATTAGTTAACATGAACTAATAATGAAGTGCATGTAGGCTATACATTATTTATTATTTTTTGTTAATGTTAATTGCAATACTTCAATTTACTAATTTACTAATACTTCATTAACATCTTGTTGACATTAGTTAATGCACTGTGAACTAACAATGAACAGCTGTATTTTTAACCAACGTTAACAAAGATGTATTCTGATGTAATACAGCAGCAAATGTATTGCTCATGGTTAGTTAATACATTAAATAATGTTAACTAGTGAACCTTATTGTAAAGTGTTACCAATATATTCAACATTCATTTCCTTATGTTTTGTGCTGTATTGTCATCTCAAGATGTTTAGTGTCACAGGACAATGTTGTGAAGCATTCATTTTACTTTGCCTAGTAAAACAGGCGAATCTGATTTTATGCTGATCAGACAAAGGTACTTATCATAGGGAGGTCATTAAGATTATGCAACTAAGATTACTCAGTAAACTCTAATCAAATACCATCACTTAATCTCCCACGTCTTCTGTCTGCACCTCTTGTACTATAGGTTTTTACTGTTTTAAATATCAGATGAATATCTGATATGTCCTAACAGAGAGGTTGATGACTGGATTGAACACAATTCATTTGTTAACTTTTCACTTGATGTATTGCACTTATATTTATATATTTTAAAAGCAAAGAAGACTCTGACTGGATCTCACAACTCTGGAAGAGACGTATATTTCTCTGTATTGATTGTTGTGCTTCATACTTAAGATTGTCAGTTCATGATCTTCATATGTAACAGGAACATTAATCATGATCAAGTCACTTTATGTATATTTTATTCTCAAAGGATTCGTAAACTTTGTACATCAGATGTCAAATATGTCTTTGAATCTTTTAATTCTGACAAGAACATTTAATAATGCTTGAATAGCAGTGCTTTATTCCTAGAGCGTGTACATATAGTCTGCAGGAGACAAATGAATACAGGGTAACACTTTAGAATACTGTATCTTACTTACTACATAACTAATAAGGAATTATTGAGGAACTAATAGATAATTATTTATTAACACTTAAGTCACTACTGTTAACTACTAAGGAAGATGTGTTAACTACTTAGTATGTAATAGAATTGTATGATTGTGTTAAGTTTCAGTTAATTAATCAATAACTAATGAATTATGTCATAACTCTTGAAGAACTATTATTAATTATCTATTAATTAATGTGCAAGAAAAATAACTAAGAAGTAACTACTAATGAACAGTCATACACAGTGGTTACTACAATAAACCGTTTTATTTTAGCAGTGGAGTGGTGGATGAAGTACACAAATCAAGTACTTGAGTAAAAGTACAGATAACCCAATAAAATATTACTCCAGTAAAATTATAAACTATTGGCCTATTCATTTTCAAAATTACCTTAGTAAGAGTACAAAGGTAATTACTTGAAAAGTAAAAAGCACTGATCAATGTTTTTTATTTTATTTTCTAGCCAGTTTTAGTCATTCTTCAGCACTAATAAGAAAGATAAGTGCAGACATTTACTAGGCTATATATTGATCTGCAAATAAGCAAACTTTTTATTTAATTAGCAAAATGTATCATAATATATGATAACTTATCTATTTTACAAAGGTTTAGATAATACCGTTAATAATGTGTTTTTTACACATTCCACATACTTCTGTATTAATTACTAATGAGTTCCCTATATTCTCACGTTAGAATACTGTTCCAGGTTCCAAGTAATTCCTGAAGAATTATCTAATAATTATTTGTTAATTACCCATTAATTTCCTTATATGTTCACTTTAGAATACTGTTTCAGGTTATAAGTAGCCTAATTCCTGGATAATTATTTATTAATTACTAATGAGTTCCCTATATTCTCACTTTAGAATACTGTTCCAGGTTCTACTGTAAGTAATTCCTGCAGAATTATTTGATAAGTATTTATGAATTACTAATAAGTTCCCTATATTTTCAGTTTCCCTCAGTCATTGCCTCAAACATGAATTTGCTCAATGGCATTCTATGCTGAGGAAAACAGACACACACAGTACTGTATATAAAATATAAAAACTAATCTGAGGTTAGTTTTGTATGACTGTTCATTAGTAGTTACTACTTAGTTATTTTTCTTGAACCTTAATTAGTAGATAATTAGTAGTAGTTCTTCAAGAGTTATGACAGAATTCATTATTTCTTGATTAACTAACTGTTACTTAACACAATCATAAAAATATATTACATACTGATTAGTTAACACATCTTCCTTAGTAGTTAACAGTAGTGAAGAAGTAGTTAATGAATAATTACCTATTAGTTCTTCAATAATTACTTATTAGTTATGCAGTAAGTAAGATACAGTATTCTAAAGTGTTACCGAATGCATCACTTTCAACCTTTTGTTGAAACAACTGTCAAAATGGATGGCTTGCAACATGACTGTTTTAAAAAGAATTACAGTAGGAATGGTAAGATCACAATACTGGTTGTCTGCATCTTCATAAGTCATCTGTCTCGAAAATCTGAAACGATAAAACTACATAATATATGCAGCTTAAAACAAAAGAGATGTCTCCATATGCACTTCACTACATACATGAATGTGTGGTGGACAGCACAGGACATGAAAATCCATCAATACTAACAATAAATGTTAATGTTCACATGTGGACTAAACAGTAGTTCATAAACTATTGCTTCAACTGATCTCTAACTTCTTTAACAACAGTTAACACAGAAATGAACCATCAATTACACATACCTCTGCTTAGCCATGAACTGGTCGAAAGCTGATGACGTAACATGCCGGTAGGCCCGCCCTCACGTGATACTGATTGGTCGATTCATAAGCTTAAATCTGATTGCCTAAAGAGTACGACTCCTCTGTGTAGGGAGGATTGCGCTGCCAGGAAAGTCTCAAAAACACACACACACAACCAAGGCGATTCACACACGTGAATGACGATTTGCACATTCAAGGATAAACTCGTACATTTTAAACATTCAAAGGTTTTTGTGCACAGTTGAATTTCTACAAATTGTGTTTTGCATTTGTGAAATATATTTTACGAATATATAATTTTATTTTGTGCACGTGAATTGCTTTTTGTGAATGTATATTTTTTTCACGCACGTGATTTTTTTTTGGGGGGTACGTGAATTAGGTTTCATGCATGTGAAACTGTCTACGCATGTATGAATCATGTTTTTTGCGTGAATAATATTTGAGACTAATCTGCTTCCATAGTTTCACAGGTCTGAAATGGTTCTCAGAATTTGCGTTTGAATAGCACGTGCTCTCCGGGGAGTGGTCACATTACATTTGAATGAGCTCTAATAAGCTCGACTGGAATCGCTCTCTTTTAATACAGATTTCACAAGCTGAGAATATTTGTCTTTTATATAAATTACTTCATTTAAAAGATGCGATCTCAAGCTTTATGCCCGTGGGTATGTTTGCCTGTTTGACTGAATTTTCGCGGAGTTATAGATCATTTTCGAACGCGTTTCAAATTGGAGTTTACTGACAGAGAGAAGGCAGAAATCGCATCATGTTAATTTTTCTTTTTTTGGCAAAAAGCAAAACACTTTATTTTTATTGTGAGTATACAGAAAAAAAAAAAGAAACTGAACAGGCACGATTGATGTATAACACGAAAATGAAAGATCAAAATTAACAGAGCATTTAGTGTTTATTTTTGCATTGCAAAAAAAAAAAAAAAACGAGCAAAATGCGTGGGCGCGTTTTTGGTCCCCAGAGGGTTAAAAAAAGTTGATTATTGTTACCATCAGTATTTCAAAGACTTTCAGAGCCTCTCAACTCTTTCAGGAAGTTCAGGAGCTGCAGGTTATGGAAGTTCATTAAACCGGCCTTCAGATTTTCAGACTAAATTGAATGTTGATTTATTGAATTCAATCATTTGGACATTGTTGCTAATTTTTACCTTTAATATTATCTTAATGATCCAAGTGAAGCAGGTCCACTGTATAGTTTACTGCATTAGTTCAGAGGTTTTTCCCTACAAAATGTACATGTATCTCAGATATTTCCAGATTTATTTGAATTGAGAACAGAATCAAATAATGAAATTTATATCAATATCCAATTCCTAGAGACAGTTTTACTGATATATAGACCAACAGCACTGTTGCTTCTGTGATATTGTCTAATTTTTTGATTATAGAGTGTTGTTATTTTACTAAAACTTTTCTCTTTATGTTGTAATCTGTCAATCTTTCACTGGTCCAAAGCAGATTCAAATCAGATATGCTGAAGAAGTTTCAGTGTCTGTATGAAGGAACAGCAAAGCAGGGAAACCCAACACTCCTGAATGAGATCTACACAGAGCTCTACATCACAGAGAGTGAAAGTGGAGAGATCAATAATGAGCATGAGGTGAGACAGATTGAGACTCAATCCAGGAGAGCAGCAACAGAGGACACACCGATCAAATGCAATGACATCTTTAGACCTTTACCTGGACAAGACAAACCCATCAGAACTGTGCTGACAAAGGGAGTCGCTGGCATTGGGAAAACAGTCTCTGTGCAGAAGCTCATTGTGGACTGGGCTGAAGGGAAAGAGAATCAGGACGTCCAGCTCATATTTCCACTTGCTTTCAGAGAGATCAACTTGATGAAGGACAAAACACTCAGCCTTTCAGATCTTCTTCATGTCTTTTTCCCAGAAACTAAAGAAATGGAAATATCCAGTGATGAATATAAAGTGTTGTTCATCTTTGATGGTCTGGATGAGTGTCGTCTGTCTCTGAACTTTAAGAGCGAAGTGAAACTGTGTAATATATCTGAATCAGCCTCAGTGGACGAGCTGCTGATGAACCTCATTGTGGGGAATCTGCTTCCCTCTGCCCTCATCTGGATCACCTCCAGACCAGCAGCAGCGGATCTCGTCCCCTCTGAGTGTGTCCATCGAGTGACAGAGGTACGAGGCTTCAGTGACACACAGAAGGAGGAATACTTCAGGAAGAGAATCAGTGATCAGAGTCTGGCCAATACAATCATCACACACCTGAAGTCCTCGAGGAGCCTCCACATCATGTGCCACATCCCAGTGTTCTGCTGGATCTCAGCCACTGTTCTAGAGGAGATGTTGAGTGAAGCAGAGAGAGGAGAGATTCCCAAGACTCTCACTCAGATGTACACACACTTCCTGATCATTCAGACCAACATCAAACATGAGAAGGACTATGAGAAGAGAGTGAAAGATGAAGACATGATTCTCAAACTGGGGAAACTGGCTTTCCAGCAGCTCGTGAAAGGCAACCTGATCTTCTATGAGGAAGACCTGAGAGAGTGTGGCATTGATGTGACAGAAGCATCAGTGTACTCAGGATTGTGCACTCAGATCTTCAGAGAGGAGTTGGGTTTGTATCAGGGGAAAGTCTTCTGCTTTGTTCATCTGAGCATCCAGGAACATCTAGCAGCTCTATATGCACACATTCACTTTACAAACGAGAACAGAAATGTGTTTGACACAACCATACAAAGTTTCTTTAGAAAAATCAGAAACCAGAAGAAATATCCTTCATTATCTAAGCTGCATCAGAGAGCTTTAAATAAGGCCTTCAAGAGTAAGAATGGACATCTGGACCTTTTCCTGCGTTTCCTTCTGGGTCTCTCATTGGAGTCCAATCAGACTCTCTTACGAGAACTACTGACACAGACTGGAAGCTGCTCCTACAACAAAGAGAGAACAGTTCAGATCATCAAACAGAAGATCAGGAAGAATCGCTCTCCAGAGAGATCCATCAATCTGTTCCACTGTCTGAATGAACTGGGTGATGATTCACTGATGCAGGAGATCCAACATTATCTGAAATCTGGAGAAATAGGAGAAACCAAACTCTCCTCTTCACAGTGGTCAGCTCTGGTTTATGTGTTGCTGACATCAGAGCAGAAGATGGAGGTTTTTGAGCTAAATCAGTTTATTGGAGCACAAAATACAGCAGATGAAGTTCTTCAGAAGCTTCTGCCTGTGGTTAAAGAGTCCAGATCAATTCAGTAAGTCACTCTGACAACAATCATTACACTGATAAAACATGATCATATTTATGAGTTTAGCATGTGCTTTCGTACCAAAGCAATACTGTAAAATGAGAAATTCATATATATCTTAGGTAACCCTTTACAATAACAGTACATGAATAATCATGTACTAATCCCTGAATAAATAGTTATTTCAACATGAACTCATGATCAGCAAAGATATGAACTAATCATAAACCAATGTAGAGCTATAAAGAGTAATTGAGAGTCATAAGCAGTGGTTAAATTGGGCCGGGGCTCTCCGGGGCTCAGCCCCGGCACATAAGCCTGCTCGTTTGTGTCCTGATGTGCCTGTTTGCAGTCAGTTGCCTACTGGAAATTATGTCACATAGAATTTGATGAAAGCGATGCTTTTGAAAACACATTTCTGACAATAAATGAAAGATTTTTGAAATGGCATGTCTATTTTGTCTCGGCGGAGCTGAGATGAGAACAATCGGAACACGGCCTTATTCTTGTTCAGCTGCTTAATCTCGTTGTCAGTCGACCATGATCGCGCACCGCTCGCGCATGCCATGCGCATCTAGGTAGGCTCCCAGCTAACAGGGAACGTTCCCAGAACTTTCACTAACGTTCCTTAAAAGTTGTGTAAATGTTAGCACAAAACGTTACTAAAATAATGTTTTCGGAACGTTCATACAACGTTATTAACGTTCTTGTAACGTTGAGTAAAAAACGTTCTTAGAACAACGTTCTTGGAACGTCTTTATGACGTTATTCCTAATTGATGAACGTTCTCATAACGTTTAATAAAAAACGTTCTTAGAACAAGGTTCTTGGAACGTCTTTTTGACGTTATTTCTGATTGATGAACGTTCTTATAACGTTGATAGAAAACGTTCTTAGAACAAGGTTCTTGGAACATCTTTTTGACGTTATTTCTGATTGATGAACGTTCTCATAACGTTGATAGAAAACGTTCTTAGAACAAGGTTCTTGGAACGTCTTTATGGCGTTATTTCTGATTGATGAACGTTCTCATAACGTTGATATAAAACGTTCTTAGAACAAGGTTCTTGGAACATCTTTATGACGTTATTTCTGATTGATGAACGTTCTCATAACGTTGATATAAAACGTTCTTAGAACAAGGTTCTTGGAACGTCTTTATGGCGTTATTTCTGATTGATGAACGTTCTCATAACGTTGATATAAAACGTTCTTAGAACAAGGTTCTTGGAACGTCTTTATGACGTTATTTCTGATTGATGAACGTTCTCATAACGTTGATAGAAAACGTTCTTAGAACAAGGTTCTTGGAACGTCTTTATGACGTTATTTCTGATTGATGAACGTTCTCATAACGTTGATAGAAAACGTTCTTAGAACAAGGTTCTTGGAACGTCTTTATGACGTTATTTCTGATTGATGAACGTTCTCATAACGTTGATAGAAAACGTTCTTAGAACAAGGTTCTTGGAACGTCTTTATGACGTTATTTCTGATTGATGAACGTTCTCATAACGTTGATAGAAAACGTTATTAGAACAAGGTTCTTGGAACATCTTTATGACGTTATTTCTGATTGATGAACGTTCTCATAACGTTGATAGAAAACGTTCTTAGAACAAGGTTCTTGGAACGTCTTTATGACGTTATTTTGTGATTGATGAAAGTTCTCATAACGTTGATAGAAAACGTTCTTAGAACAAGGTTCTTGGAACGTCTTTATGACGGTATTTCTGATTGATGAAAGTTCTCATAACGTTGATAGTAAACGTTTTTAGAACAACATTCTTGGAACGTCTTTTTGACGTTATTTTGTAATTGATGAAAGTTATCATAACGTTGATAGAAAACATTCTTAGAACAACGTTCTTGGAACGTCTTTTTGACGTTATTTTGTGATTGATGAAAGTTCTCATAACGTTGATAGAAAACGCTCTTAGAACAAGGTTCTTGGAACATCTTTTTGACGTTATTTCTGATTGATGAACGTTCTTATAACGTTGATAGAAAACATTTTTAGAACAACATTCTTAGAACGTCTTTTTGATGTTATTTTGTGATTGATGAAAGTTCTCATAACGTTGATAGAAAATGTTCTTAGAACAACGTTCTTGGAACGTCTTTATGGCGTTATTTGTGATTGATGAAAGTTCTCATAACGTTGATAGAAAACGTTTTTAGAACAACATTCTTGGAACGTCTTTATGACGTTATTTTGTGATTGATGAAAGTTCTCATAACGTTGATAGAAAACGTTCTTAGAACAAAGTTCTTGGAATGTCTTTTTGACGTTATTTTGTGATTGATGAAAGTTCTCATAACGTTGATAGAAAACGTTCTTAGAACAAAGTTCTTGGAACGTCTTTTTGACGTTATTTTGTGATTGATGAAAGTTCTCATAACGTTGATAGAAAACGTTCTTAGAACAAGGTTCTTGGAACGTCTTTATGACATTATTTGTGATTGATGAAAGTTCTCATAACGTTGATAGAAAACGTTCTTAGAACAACGTTCTTGGAACGTCTTTTTGACGTTATTTGTGATTGATGAAAGTTCTCATAACGTTGATAGAAAACGTTCTTAGAACAAGGTTCTTGGAACGTCTTTTTGACGTTATTTCTGATTGAAGAAAGTTCTCATAACGTTGATAGAAAACGTTCTTAGAACAAGGTTCTTGGAACGTCTTTTTGACGTTATTTCTGATTGATGAACGTTCTCATAACATTGATAGTAAACGTTCCTAGAACAAGGTTCTTGGAACGTCTTTATGACGTTATTTTGTGATTGATGAAAGTTCTCATAACGTTGATAGAAAACGTTCTTAGAACAAGGTTCTTGGAACGTCTTTATGACGGTATTTCTGATTGATGAAAGTTCTCATAACGTTGATAGTAAACGTTTTTAGAACAACATTCTTGGAACGTCTTTTTGACGTTATTTTGTAATTGATGAAAGTTATCATAACGTTGATAGAAAACATTCTTAGAACAACGTTCTTGGAACGTCTTTTTGACGTTATTTTGTGATTGATGAAAGTTGTCATAACGTTGATAGAAAACGCTCTTAGAACAAGGTTCTTGGAACATCTTTTTGACGTTATTTCTGATTGATGAACGTTCTCATAACGTTGATAGAAAACATTTTTAGAACAACATTCTTAGAACGTCTTTTTGATGTTATTTTGTGATTGATGAAAGTTCTCATAACGTTGATAGAAAACGTTCTTAGAACAACGTACTTGGAACATCTTTATAACGTTATTTCTGATTGATGAACGTTCTCATAACGTTGATAGAAAATGTTCTTAGAACAAGGTTCTTGGAACGTCTTTATGGCGTTATTTGTGATTGATGAAAGTTCTCATAACGTTGATAGAAAACGTTCTTAGAACAAAGTTCTTGGAATGTCTTTTTGACGTTATTTTGTGATTGATGAAAGTTCTCATAACGTTGATAGAAAACATTTTTAGAACAACATTCTTGGAACGTCTTTATGACGTTATTTTGTGATTGATGAAAGTTCTCATAACGTTGATAGAAAACGTTCTTAGAACAAAGTTCTTGGAACGTCTTTTTGACGTTATTTTGTGATTGATGAAAGTTCTCATAACGTTGATAGAAAACGTTCTTAGAACAAAGTTCTTGGAACGTCTTTTTGACGTTATTTTGTGATTGATGAAAGTTCTCATAACGTTGATAGAAAACGTTCTTAGAACAAGGTTCTTGGAACGTCTTTATGACATTATTTGTGACTGATGAAAGTTCTCATAACGTTGATAGAAAACGTTCTTAGAACAACGTTCTTGGAATGTCTTTATGACGTTATTAGTATTTTCTGAATGTTATATTTAGGCTATCATAAAACGTTCTGGGAACATGTTGTTTGCTTCTTAACAGTTTACAATCACTAGATTTGTATAATATGACTATATATATCCATATAAACATTTTAAACATCACAGTAGTTTATAACACCACCCCAATAAACCAGCACTATATAGCCTATTAATAAATTAATATTAACTAGTGCAAAATGCCTGTGCAAAATCAGTTTTTGTGTGTGTTTTTTTAGTAATTGTTGGTTTGGTGTTTGAGTGCTCATTGTTACAATTACACAGCCAAAGTTTAGTGACATTTTTATTTTGTGTACAGTAGAAAGCAAATACTGATCCTGAAATAATGACATAAAATAAATGTGGAAAATTGAACTACACGATGCAGGGAGCAGACTACACAGTGAACTCAGAGAAAATGCTACGCTTGAGTAAAAACAGTTTGTGAATAGGCTACTACAAATGATGCCCGTGAAAGAGATTGTAAACGCATTGAATAGGATATGTTTTGTTGGTTAATAGCATGCTACTATTACTATTAGTAGTGATAATGTTAAGCACCAGAATGAAATATATTCAGAAGTAAACAGCATAGCTGACTTACAGATTCGGTTAACATGCACAAATGAGTAAGCGTGATGATTCAGGGAGCAGGCTACACGGTGAACTCAGAGAAAACGCTACGCTTGAGCAAACAGTGTGATACTACAAATGATGGCAAACTGCCCGTGCAAAATCGTTTTTTTGTGTGTGTTTTTAATAATTTTTGTTTTGGTGTGTTTGAGTGCTCATTGTTACAATTACACAGCAAAAGTTCAGTGACATTTTTATTTATGCATGGAAGAAAGCACCAAGGAAAATTTAACTACACGATTCAGAGAGCAGGCTACACAGTGAACTCAGAGAAAAGCTGTGAATAAAATACAATATTCAGAAGTAAACAGTGTAGCAGTTGCTGACAGAGTGTTTATGCCAGAATGTTTAAACAATTACCTTCTTTTACTAATATATTTAACAATATCTTTTGTATTTCTAATCCAAACAACGTCAAACTTTACACTGCACTCACTTGTGCCTGTAGCAAAAAACCTGTCAAGTTTGAAAATGTTGTTGTTAACAGACAGACATACAGACACATAGACAGACTGACAGACCTTCCTATAATTTATAGATAGATGTATGGATAGATATGCTATCCACATATGTGAAGCACTGTTAAATATATTGAAATACATTTTGAAAATATATTATTTCAAAAATACATTGAACATACATCTTTTAAATTGTTCCTCATGTTACATCTGTAAATATGTTTACCTGGATATATTTCACAAAATATATTCATGCCTTAGCCTATATCATGTTTAGTTTTTAATAAATGTTTTTGCAATTTTATTTCTACACCACATTAACCATTTATAAAGCTTTTTATAATATTATAGGCTATTACACATTACATTATATTATAGCCTATTATAACCTATGATTTTGTAAACATACACTCGTGCTTCATCATTCTGTTACAGTTTGGTGATGACCACTAGCCTATACACTTAAAAATGTTAACCTCACATTTCAGGATATTTTAAATGATTACCAAATAATTCCCTCCATCAATTCTTCTTTTATGTAAATTCTGCGTGACTTCTAACGTTACGTCTTTTAATTGGCGCGCGCACTCGAGTTACATTTGAACCAGATTTGAACTGAGTTACCATGGAAACGGGCGGGGAGCTCAACTAACTGACGACAAGCAGGAACTCCGTCTTTCACTGATGCATTCGCTAATTTCAGGTAAGTTTGGTGAGTTTTGTCACCAACATTACACAAATAGTACATACAAATGTTTCTGACACATTCTTTCATGTAAATGACACCCTTCCGTTGAATATTTACTTTATAGAAATGGTTTAGTGTCTTTGGGAAGAGTCCGTTAGCATCTCAAATTTTAGGCTAACGTTAACTAACGATAGAGGTGAGGTTAGGTTGATTAGACTTTAGCTGTAAGTTTAGGCTTTAGGCTTTTAATCTTATGTGTTGATTTGAGGTTTTGTAAAAGTTTTGCTGGCAATTTTTCAATGTGAATGGATGTAAACTAAAAAGTATTCTGGATGGTTAATTCATAGTTTTCACGTGACGGAATGCCCACCTGGAGGGCAAATTGGGGTTTTATAATGCCATCATGCCTAGTATTAACATGAATGTCACGCAACCGCTTAATTCGAAGGTAAGTCAGTTGAATCACCGTTTTATATTAATGTGCTCTTTTAATTTAAGCATAACTTACAGCCGCACACACACACACATACGTTAACGTTACACACAGATTAATAACCTTGCTTCAAAAAAATGCTACTTTTTTTACAAGTGAATGAACGATTTATTTGTCCAAAGGACAAGTTACAAGACCAGGGTTAAAGGAGAACTCCGGTCAATTTTAACATTGAGCTCATTTTTTTGTACATTTGGAGTGCTGTCAATACAGAGAACAACGACAAAAATTGGTGTTGCCTACACCGAGTTATCCTCTTTTTAAAATTTGCACCCTGTTGACTTCAATGGGGCAAGTACTAAACCTGCTTTTAGCCTCTTAACATCCTTGATGTGTCATTACAAGTGCACAGAAAATGTGAGTGATTCCTTCTGAGTGAACACGAGTGAGTCTGACTGCAGTAGATGTGAAAGAAATGTATAAAAATGATGTTATTTAAGCCAGCGCAAATACCTTTGTTTACATCCTGTTTTTCGGTTGAAGTCCAAAGTAGTCGATTGCCGAGTTCACGCGCGTGATCATAGGTATTAAACCTATGCGTGTGAACTCTGCAATCGACTACTTTGGACTTCAACCGAAAAACAGGATGTAAACAAAGGTATTTGCGCTGGCTTAAATAACATCATTTTTATACATTTCTTTCACATCTACTGCAGTCAGACTCACTCGTGTTCACTCAGAAGGAATCACTCACATTTTCTGTGCACTTGTAATGACACATCAAGGATGTTAAGAGGCTAAAAGCAGGTTTAGTACTTGCCCCATTGAAGTCAACAGGGTGCAAATTTTAAAAATAGAATAACTCGGTGAAGGCAAGACCGATTTTTGTCATTGTTCTCTGTATTGACAGCACTCCAAATGTACAAAAAAATGAGCTCAATGTTAAAATTGACCGGAGTTCTCCTTTAATGCCAAGCGGCAACCTCCCCGTCTCTCTCTTGAAACCAACACGGAAGTGAGTTAAACTGCAATTCATTAACTGGCCGCTTGGCCTGGCTGCAGGAGTGAGTCAAATCTGTATCTCCCTCATGTTAAAATTACCAACTTTACAGCAGAAAAAAACATGTTTACAGCCTGGATCTCTATGTGGCTTTGGTCTATACAGCTAATTTTGCCCTTCATAACAACTGTGAGGGGGGTGAATTATTTTATAACTCGTCCGTTTAGTTGATTAATATTTAAATTTAAGGGTGTGGCCAGTGGCCACTTGAGTGACAGGTGGATTGCCGCTGTCAGTGCTAGCCGTTTGTCTGCTGTTACTAGTCGTCACACTTCACCTCAGCAAATGTTAGCTGCTGAACTTGCCATCTCTGCAGTGTTTGTGCTTTTTTCCGGGATTATTTCATACAATTTAATACTTGGGTACAAAGCCCACGTCTTTGGATTCCGTCGTTATCGTTCGAGAGAACAACCAGCGCTGTATTTCAGTTGTTTTCCTCTGTGAACATGCACTAATGGATGTCTGACAATTTCGTTGCTTTTTGGGGTTTTCAAATTTAAAACGTCAATAAATGCTCGTTCGTTCTGCTCTCACCGAACAGATGGATTATAATATGCTTATGTACCGTCAGATGAAATCATGCAGGCGTCGGCGCTTTCTCCGTCCGTGCAATAAATGCACATGAATGAGCGCGGATTTTCTAGCGCATTTACTTGCACTTCAAAGGTAATCTATGGTTTAACCCATTTGAGAGACGGCCAAAATCAGAATTTAAAATGGACTGAATAAAGCTCTCTACGAACTTAAGCGATGCCGCGCTGACGGACCATGAAAGAGTGACGGACATGTAACGTTATGCACATAAATCACTGTCACACACAAACACTCTCGGAAGTAATACACAGTCTAACTTGTAGCCACGTCTTTTAACTATTATAATATTTCGAAGGGCAAAAATAGGAATGTTTAATTGGTTTTACATTATCAGCTAACTCGATCACGTCGAGCTAGGTGATTTCAGATAGCCAGGCTGCTCAGCTCCACTCACGCCCCGCCTGTTTGCCTATTTTCTGTTATCCGGGAGTGACGCAAGGCCAAGATGGCGACGGACGGCTACGCCCACTTTAGGCTTCAAAAATGCTCTTCAGAAACCTACGGGTGACGTCACGGACACTACGTCCATATTTTTTTACAGTCTATGGTTAATGCCAAGCCCTTGTTTATACATTTTTATAATTTTATTATAAAAGCTTAAGAAAACCTTTCTCAATGCTGCTATTGTCATACAATGAAAGTATTACTTCCATAGTATGGCAAATTAGTACAAATTAGAAAAGTTTAGCAGGTACATAATTTTGATGCACGTTATCTTATTTTCCCCTCAATGATGGAAGTTTTCATTTTCAGGTGTAGCTAATCGTTTACAATGTGTTATTAAACCTTTCCATTGTATAACATTTGTAACCTACATTTTAATCTTGTGTGTTTAATATTTATAGTACTCAAAGCACAGCCTAAATAACTTAAGGGTTAACATTTATAGAGTAGTCACACTGTTGTTATTATTAAATGTTTATGAAATAATAAATCACCATTAGTAACATCAGTCAATCTGTTCACTTTACAGACAGGGCATGAAGAGACTGGACCACAGACTGGATCACATCATGAACAGACTGGACCACAGTGCTAGTTTGGCACCCCCACACTACTTATATTTAAGGGTTAGTTCACCCAAATATGTATATTCTGTCAGTAATTATACACCGTCATGTTGTTCCAACCCCTAGAACGCGAGCTGTCGGTAGCTGCAGTCACCAAAGTCTGTCTGAGTTCTATACAGTATAGTTTTTATACATTTACAAGGAGGTGGGACTTTTGGAGGTGGAGACAAGTCAAACAAAGCAGAGGGATGATTCTTGATTCAATCAAGAATAAGCATAACACTATCATTCAAATGATCCAATCAGCCTGATAGCATCACCCATACCTTCACATGATAATAGACAAAACTTGGAGTCATGTCACTGTTCAGGAGGTGTACACAGATACAAAGGTTAATGTCCGATGACTGGGTTGCTTGACTTAATCTTCTTTGAACTGTCAACTCACATGAACATAAATTAAACTGTCATCATCTATGCCTCACATGAACATAAATGAAACATATTCCCACAATATGTTAGCCAGCCATTAAAAACCGTTTTACCCACTCCACAGTGCACCAAACGCAAATCAGTTATAACACTAGACTATCGATGTATATGTCCGTTGAGGGAATAATGTTAGAAATCAAACTTACCTTTCATCACATTGCATTAGTTATAATTTGTTCCCTGTAATCATAAGCCTTGTCTACAGCAGCAGCGGAGTGATATTGATTACCTAGGCAACCGAGTGAGCCGGTCCACACATGATGCAAGAGTACCGGCATAATTACCTGCCGCTGGCACACTGTGTTTACTTTTTGCCGCATTACTAACCGGAGCAAAGTAAAATTCCGCAGCTGCTGAGAAACTAGTTCCTTTGGGATCATTGAGATGAAAGGTAATGTTTGATTTCTAACATTATTCTCTCAACGGACATTTTCATCGATAGTCTAGTGTTATAATTTATTTGCGTTTGGTGCACTGTGGAGTGGGTAAAACGTTTTTTTAATGGCTGGCTAACATATACCCTTGACTCGCGCTAGCCTAGCATCGGCTAACTATCCAAATATAAGAAATAAATTAAAAAAAAAAAAAAATGTCTCCACTGATGAATAACAACCAGGCTGACATAAAAATGAGGTCCGATGTCAAAAATCCCGAACCACCCCTTTAAAGGGATAGTTCACTTTGAAATTAAATTTTGCTATGTTTTAGCTTACCTGAAGGGCATCCAAGATGTAGGTGTCTTTTTTCCCGCAGTAGTTTTAATTTTGATATTTTTAGGTCAAACCGTTCTTGTCTGTCAGTCATTTCATGCAGGAATATGGATTCTGTCTCAAAGAGTATGCACAGAGTCCAAATTAAAACAATTCCCCATCGTCCAAATTAATCAATTCCCCATCGTAAGTACACATTGATGGCCTAAGACACGAAACGAGCGGTTTGTGTGAGAAAACGAACGGTATTTATATCGTTTTTACCTCTTATAACACAGCCACGTCCAAATGATCTGAGGGCGTGGGCGCTTCCTGCTGTGTGACGTGTGCGCATAGATGTATATACACTAGATGTCGCCTTGGCTACGGCAGTTCATTGGAACGAATGTCTTTAATGCGACATCTAGTAGGGCTGTGCAATTAATTGAATTTGACGCTTGCCTTGTCCAGTCCAGCGCATTTTGAGAGACGGAGAGAGAGAGAGAAGACGCATCACCGCTGAACACTCACGCGGTTTGTGAAATTGTATCTTGGAGAAAGTTTTAAAATTATTGATTTGATTTTATAATCTGTGTGGATTCATTTAAGATACTCATACAATCTACATGCTAAAGTGAATCAATGTTTGCGGGGGGATTTCCCGCATTATAAGTGGTAGACCTGCGGGAATTAAATACTCATTGAAGTATTATCTGATACATTATTTATTTTAATAGTTCAAAAAGTACAATCAATGTTCAAATTTAGATTTTTTAAGAATTGTTGAAAGGTGTCTTTGGTAACACTTAACAATAAGGTTCATTAATTAGCATTATAACTAACTTACCTTAAGATAAACTAATAATTAACAATATTTCTATAGCATCTTAGTTAATATTAATTTCACCATTTACTAATACGTTATTAAAATGAAATGTTGTATTTGTTAACATTAGTTATACCATGGTCTGGGTGAATACTCGATTCTGATTGGCTGCAGGGTGTCCATTAAAAAGTGATAATGTACACCTAGGAACTGATGACAGTTTTAAATGATGCGCTGGTTCAAACTCACTGATCAACTGCTGCGGTCAGCTCGCTGTGGCCACGTTGCTTGGCAACGCCTGTATACTATTAAATAGTGCGCTCGACTTAATAAATAAAAACCCTCACGATTTTTACTCTAAAACACATTAAACTTTAGTAAGTAACCATGGTATAAGCGGGTTAATGCCCTTCGAGGTGTCCATTATCAGGTATTAATGGACTTCAGCGGAGGTTCACACCTCGCCGTCGTCCATTAAAACCTGATAATGGACACCTCGTCGGGCATTAACCCTTACTTAATGCAGTGTAAACTAACATGAACAAACAATGAACAGCTGTATTTTTATTAACTAGCATTAAAAAAGATTAATAAATACTGTAACAAATGTTTTTCTCATTGTTAGTTCATGTTAGTTAATACTTTAACTAATGTTAACTAATTAACATTATTGTAAAGCGTTACCGTGTCTTTTTAATAAATGCAACACGTTCCCAGTCATGTGAAATAATCGTGTTACATAATCGTGATTTCAATATTGACCAAAATAATCGTGATTATGATTTTTTCCATAATCGAGCAGCCCTAACATCTAGTGTATATACATCTATGCGCACACGTCACACAGCAGGAAGCGCCCGTGCCCTCAGATCACTTTGACGTGGTTGTTTTATAAGAGGTAAAAACGATATAAATACTGTTCGTTTTCTCACAAAAACCGCTCGTTTCGTGTCTTAGGCCGTCAATGTGTACTTACGATGGGGAATTGTTTAATTTGGACTCTGTGCATGCTCTTTGAGACAGTGACCATAGACCTGCATTATATGACTGACAGACAAGAACGGTTTGACCTAAAAATATCAAAATTGAAACTACTGTGGAAAAAAAGACACCTACATCTTGGATGCCCTTCAGGTAAGCTAAAACACCAAAATTTAATTTCAAAGTGAACTATCCCTTTAAAGGAACACTCCACCCATTTGCATTAAGCTTTGCAATGTTAGAAACCCAGTCATACTATTGAATGGTCGTGCAACATTTTCTCATTTTCCCCTGAGACGGGAGAAATCTGTATTTACCTCTTTACACTTCCTCCTACAATGATGCAAAAATCGTCATTTTGCGTCATTGTAGGAGGAAGTGTAAGAGGGGGGGATTTCTGTTGAGACTACAAGCACTAGTTCCCACCCTTTCAAACCCGCCCATAGGGGGTTGGAGCTAATATGCTAACAGACCTATCACAGATCAGTGCCAGTGCGTTTGATTTCACCGGCAGAAACCTGCATGTCCGGCCGTCGAGATCGTCCAAAATGTCCGGGATTCGGCTTTGCTTTCTACGGTCGCCATTCATTGTTTACATGCACACCTTTTGTTTCAATCTAACTGAATTCATTCCGATTGGTGAATCTGAATGTAGTGTTTACATTAACGCTAAACATGTGATCGGTTGATGTGCGTTTTACCATTGCTAAGAAAATACTCGCTCCTCCGTGAGAGATAGCCCAGAGACCGGTGCGTCTCACAGGCGCCGCTCATCAGTAATCATGCCACCGCTTTTGCATTCTACAGTCGCCATTCATCATGTTTACTGTGGCGAGCAGGACGAGGCTAGGGCCGCGGGAGAAAGACGCGAGGCCGGTGGCGTGATCGGTTGATGTGCGTTTTACCACTGCTAAGAAAATTCCCGCTCCTCCGTGAGAGATACGAGCCAGTGCCTCACAGGTGTCGGTCATCAGTAATCACGCCACCGGCCTCGCGTCGTTCTCCTGTGGCCCTAGTCTCGTCCTGCTCGTCACAGTAAACACAATAAATGGCGACTGTAGAACCCAAAAGTCGAATCCCGGACATTTTGTGCCCGGGCATACTCACAGAGACTAGTAACTTAGCTTAGCTTAGCTTTATTATTTACAACTGCTCTCTAACCGGTAGGTGTGGCTTGAGAGTGGCCTCGTAGAGCAGCGAAGCAAGTGCATTCTGGGAGTTGTTGTCTTTCATCCACATAAGCCAAAAATACATTTTCTGGCTTTTCTTAGTCTAGAAAGCTCCAAACTAAAAAAATAATTTCACATTAGGGCTGTGACGGTGGCAGTTTTTTACCACCGCGGTGGTAATGGACCCAAATACCGGCGGTGTTGCGGTGTTTGGGTGGTTGTTTTGAAATAAATAAATAAAAACAAAGAAACGACACAATAAAGCCTGTAAAGCATTGCTATAAATATAAGTAAATACTGGTAACTTACATAATATAATAAATCTATTCTATTTAAGAAAAATCTTAATCTATTTAACAAAAAAAAAACTTTTGTTTACACACCTGCAAACTTGTCGCTTTTCGCCGAAAATCGCCGTTTTCTTGGTCAATTGTGTCATTTATGTGAATCGCGTAGAACCGGAGAGGTTTTTTTTTGGGGGTGTATTGTTTCTCACAGTAAACTGCCATGCAGGCTAGAATTGCGAAACATTATTGGATAATTCTTATAATTGACATTTCTCTGGGCCAATCGGGATCTTAGCACTTTTTATAATCTTGAAGCACACGCACAGCGTCAACAACAGCTGAGCTCGCGATTTGATGAGACGCCTCTGGCTACCGTGCGAGTCTAATGGAAACCATGGAAACTCACGCAGGAATTTTCCAGCATTGAACTTGTTTTAGCGCCCGCCAAAGTGATTTTTTGTCCTGCCAAAGTCTTATTTGATCGGTGAGTAATGTAGATGAACGGCTGCGTTTGTGACAGGGCGTATGTTTTAACTAAAAGAACGACGAGAGAGAGAGAGAGCCGGTCGCGCGCGCGCGCACTCTCTGTGTAAACGACTTCACCGTCTCCATAAGCGCTGCCCTTGCTCTCTCTCCCTCGCACATATTAATCAAAATAAATCGACACGGTGGTAAAATGTCGGAAGACCAAAGTTTCGTGTGGAGCATTCGGAGGTTTTTTTTTCCCTGAATTATACTGCTGGGTGTGAATTGTGCTAAATAAGTTTCCTTATCTTCTCGCGTTCCGGACATTCAGCTGACATAAAACAACACTTTAATTAAACGAAATAAAACTATACAGTGATGAAATGTTTTCTGTGTTGACACAAATCTTGGATTTCCATGTCCTAACTGCTGGGATAATCACACAACGCGCACGACACGTCCAATTCGCGAACTAATGACTCCTTTGAACCGATTCATTTTAATGAACTCAGGAGACGTCTGAATCGGTGTATAACTAATCAGTAACACTTTAGGTTTTATTTATTACATAAATTATATAAAAAGTACAGTTTGCTAACTCAAGCTTAAACTTTAAAATAAATAAAACCACTTTTTTTTAAAGCATTTTAAACATTTTTCCACACAGTGCTATCAAGAATCGATAAGAGAATCGTTAAAGGAGAAGTTCACTTTTAAATGAAAATTCTGTCATCATGTACTCACCCTCATGTTGTTTCAAACCTGTATGAATTTCTTTCTTCTGCTGAACACAAAGGAAGATATTTGGAAAAATGTCAGTACCGGTAACCAGACAGTTTTTGGGTCCCATTGACTTCCATAGTAGGAAAAAAAATATACTATGGAAGTCAATGGGACCCAAAAACTGTCTGGTTACTGACATTCTTCTAAATATCTTCCTTTCTGTTCAGCAGAAGAAAGAAATTCATACAGGTTTGAAACAACATGAGGGTGAGTACATGATGACAGAATTTTCATTTTAAAAGTGAACTTCTCCTTTAACGAATTGGATTGATAATCAGAATCGTCAGTGGCATTATTATTGATAAAATCTTATCAAATCCCATCCCTATGTGAATACAGTAAAATTATAATCAAACATTAAAGAACATACATGTTTTTTAATAGTTTTTTTTTTAAGAGTTAAAAGATTAAGACATTTTGCTAACATGAGGTCTTATTGTGTCACTGTCAGTCTTGTTACATCAGTGCAAAACTAGGGAATGCAGATTAATTATTATTATTATACATCATTCATCAGCATGCTATGATTAATCCCATTGCATGCATAAAAAAAAAGTTAGTCTGCTAACTACTATTAGTCTGCTAACTACTATTTCCACACAAAGACGCGTGATATAGCCTACCGCTCTGCGCTTTGAGAGGGATATGGGACACGAGCAGGAAAGAGACCATCGATCTCTTTTCTGATATCTTCAGGTTTTCTACTTGTAAAAGGTATGAGGAGATTATTTTATTTTCCACATGGATAAGACATTTAAGTTATGTTTGCGCGCTGCCAGAGAAAGCCAAACTAAAATCACCCGTCCTTGTGAAACGCGCTTTACAAATGAACTTGACGCGCCTATACCAATATGTCTAATAACAAGCACAAACTGTGTTGAAAAGAATTTGACGTTCATGTAAAAAATGTAGGCTATATCTGTCCTACAGCGGTTTTTCTACTTTAGCCTGCACAGTAAAGAATACGAAAATAATCGACCTAAAAGCGAACAAAGGAAGAAACGTTTATAATCCCCTTTGGAAATGGGTGAGACACGAGTGAAAGTATGGGAAAAGTAAAAAGAGATTCCATGCAGGGATGAGTCACGATTTTTGAATATTCGATTATGTTCTAATGTCTGTTGTGTGATCATTCTCTAAAATAAAATCTCCATGTTCTGGTGCTGATGCGGTTGACGCGTTCATGTGTGTGACGCTGCCAATAACGCACATAACAGCTGTCACAAACCGTAATGATTATGAACGTGTCAAATATAGCAAGGAGACATTTGAATTGTTTATTAATAAAGTGTTTTTTTTGTGTGACAGTGTCGGGCTGCAAAGAT
The DNA here is from genome assembly GCF_949319135.1 of Squalius cephalus. NCBI lineage: Eukaryota > Metazoa > Chordata > Actinopteri > Cypriniformes > Leuciscidae > Squalius > Squalius cephalus. The sequence goes on from NC_137129.1 coordinate 45,106,868, forward strand.
GAAGTTGACATTGCTCACTTGTCATCTTCGCAGTGAACGCGCCTAGAGAATTGCACACTACGGACTACATAAACATGCTAGTCGGTTTATTTTCGTTTTGAATTGTTTTGTTTAAAAGTAGACAATTCAACTTTTTATATGGAATAACTAATGGAATATTTTTAAATTCACTGATTATTATGTTCCATGAATATTATGCTAACCTTAAGATAACGTTCCATGAACGTTATGCTAACCTTAAGATAACGTTCCATTAACGTTATTCTAACCTTAAAATAACGTTCCATGAACGTTATGCTAACCTTAAGATAACGTTCCATGAACATTATGCTAACCTTAAGATAACATTCCATGAACGTTATGCTAACCTTGAGAATGTTCCAGCAATGTTGTGCTAACGTTCCAGCAACGTTATGAGTTATATTCGATTATGTTCTAATGTCTGTTGTGTGATCATTCTCTAAAATAAAATCTCCATGTTCTGGTGCTGATGCGGTTGACGCGTTCATGTGTGTGACGCTGCCAATAACGCACATAACAGCTGTCACAAACCGTAATGATTATGAACGTGTCAAATATAGCAAGGAGACATTTGAATTGTTTATTAATAAAGTGTTTTTTTTTGTGTGTCAGTGTCGGGCTGCAAAGATGAAGTTGACATTGCTCACTTGTCATCTTCGCAGTGAACGCGCCTAGAGAATTGCACACTACGGACTACATAAACATGCTAGTCGGTTTATTTTCGTTTTGAATTGTTTTGTTTAAAAGTAGACAATTCAACTTTTTATATGGAATAACTAATGGAATATTTTTAAATTCACTGATTATCGGGTGAAGATCGCAAACCAGAATTCAAAGCCGACAAAGTTTAAATTTATGGACTCACGCACAACTCTCTCATGAATTCAAACTTTTCCATGGCTGCGATATAACATTTAATTGCTAACCTATTATTTATTTTGTAAACAAAGCTTTGTGTGTCATAATATTAATGTAAAACAGCATTTACATACAAACTTTTTTTTTTTTGGCAAACCACCGCCGGTACTCCTCAGCCACCGCGGTGGCGCTTTACAACCGCGGTGGTGCAGTTGTCAAGTTTACCGGCACAGCCCTATTTCACATTTCTTCTACATAAATGACCCAATTTAAATACACATTCATCTTTCCAGAGGTGGAGTGTCCCTTTAAAGGATAATTCTGGTATTTAGCACTTTGAGTCTCTTTTCTGGTTTGTTTTGGATGAACTAGAGTGGTGGACACAGAAATGTTGACGATGGGTCCTGTCTCGACTTTTAGACTTGTTTAGAATCGCCTTTGACGGCTTCAGAGTGTCTGTCTATGGGCATGCACGAACATGTCCTAAAAACAAACCTAATAACTTTCGTTTTCAAAACTGTGCAACTCACCGAGTGGTTAGTGGTGTTCGTTGATGATTAAAAACAAATATATCGGCACAATGTATGATTTCAATCCGTGTTATTTGCTATATATTTACTAATATACTATTTTTTCAGATAGCTCACAACAAAGTATAAACTTCCGCTCGATATTTGAGTCTGAAGCATCTTTTCCGTTCCCGGTAGCGCAGTAATATCAACGAGCAATGAGTCCTCCAACAGAAATTAATGGGATTTTACAAAATGGCAAATAAAACACAACAGAAACTGTATTTTGCTACGCTACTTGTTTTTAATCATCAACGAACACCACTAACCACTCGGTGAGTTGCACAGTTTTGAAAACGAACGTTAAGGGTTGTTTTTAGGACATGTTCGTGCATGCCCATAGACAGCCACTCTGAAGCGCTCAAAGGCGATTCTAAACGAGTCAAAAAGTCGAGACAGGACCCATCGTCAACATTTCTGTGTCCACCACTCTAGTTCATCCAAAACAAACCAGAAAAGAGACTCAAAGTGCTAAATACCAGAATTATCCTTCAAGACTTCCGTTCATCTTCAGAACACAAATTAAGATATTTTTGATGAAATATGAGAGCTGGCTCACTCCTCCAAAGGCTTCTAGGCAATTTCATTCTGCCCAGAAAGTTAGTAAAGACATTGTTAAAATAGTCCAAGTGACTGGCTCAACCTTAAGTTCATCAAGCGACGACAATTATTTTTGTGTGCAAAAATAACAACTTTATTCAACTATTCATTTTCTTATGTGTGAGCCTCTGAGTGAGTTCACAAAAGTGAAATTTACATCGAGTCCCATCTGCGTCATCTTCTCAGTTCTCGCTGCTCTCGTGAACTCTAGGGCTGGGACGATACAACTATCTCCCGATTCGATACTATCACGATACTTGGGTGCTGATACTGCTGGTATTACAATATTTTTTTAAGAATTGCGATTCGATATTGCGATTTTTATTTTATTTTTAACACTAGACCATCAGAAAATGTTAAATCACACTTTTACAGACTGTATAGGCTACATGATGTATAAGATGAGTAATATTTACAAAAACAATTCATCTCATCTTTCTGACTTATTTCAGAAGCATCATACAGTTAGTACTACATTCTCTTTAATATATGATTGAGTTGAAAAAAAAATCAACTCGAACCGAATGAATAGAGAGGCGGGTCTTCCATTGTAGTGATGAAAGCTACAGTTGTTTTGGACGCCAGAGAGTGCGATGATGGAAGATAAACTTGTGGTGCTCTTGCGGGTTACCAGGAGCTTAACGACTTCACGAATCGTAACTATCACAATGTTAACAGAAAATAAACAAAGTTAATAAAAGTCTGATTTGACATTTACTTGACTGACAGGACAGCTGTTTCTGTGTTCGCCTAGCAACAAAAAACGCAGTTCACTGCTTGTTCTGTGTGATTGGGGCAGTGCTGTGTGCCTCGCGTTTTCGAACCGGAAAAACGTGTTAGGTGTGATTGGGGCTTTACTCTATCTTGATTGCTATCATAAACATCAGTGTTTATATTTGAAATTTAAACTTTTATCCTAGTACTTCTATGATAATTTGAACTAGCCTATTGCATCACAGAAATAATGATACTATGAGGTTGAAAAGACTGATTGTGAAGCTGTTTCATGACGACTCTCTCCGGGTCAGCACAGCTTTAAATGTTGCGATATGATTTTGTCAAGGGTTTAATAGACAGACGAAATGGAAGCAGATTGTGTGGGTGTTTGAATCGAGATCACATTTTTTTAAAGATGAATCGTGCAGCTCTATTGTCTTATCTCTCTCCCAGTATATGAGTAGCGTGATGGCTTATCAATGCATTCAATCTCACGCCGCTTTTACGTGTCCAATTGAAAGGGATATTAAGTTACTCGACACTCGAAATTTAACAACACATTTCATCCTTTGTTGGAACGAAGAGACTTACTTCGGTCAACCTCGTCTCTAACTTGAATTTCAATTAATATCGATTCTGTAATAAAGAAATAATCCATTTTAAGAACGTTTAAAAAACAACAACACGATACCTAGGTGAATCGATTTTTTCTCCCAGCACTAGTGAAGTCACTCAGAAGCCAATACGGAAGAAAATGAATAGTTGAATAAAGTCTTTATTTTGTTTTTTTGTGCATAAAAATTATTGTCGTCACTTGATAAACTCGCCAGAATAAAATTGCCTAGAAGCCTATTGAGGAGTGAGCCAGATCTCAGATTTCATCAAAAATATCTTAATTTGTGTTCTGAAGAGTCTTACGGGGTTGGAATAACATGAGGGTGAGTGATTACTGACAGAATTTTTTGGTGAACTAACCCTTAAACACCGTTTTCATTACATTTAAATGCTTATATGAAAATATGTGTTGTTGTTTTTTTAAGCTATAATGTAGCGTTTAAAAATGTATGATAATCATATGAAATGTTCTACTTTTTGATGTGCTGTAAAAGTGTGCACTTATAATTCACATGGTTGTGTTAATAAAAAATAAAGTTGTACAAATTCTGCAGAATTTTTTTTCTAACCTTAAAATAACATTTTAACTTGAAAGAAAGTGGACATTTTAATGTTCTTTGAATGTTGTATTGTTAATAACATTTTGGGGGAAAGAACGTTTCAGGAATGTTATGCTTACCTTAAGATGATGTTCCAGCAACGTTATGCCAATGTTCTGGCAATGTTATACTAGTCTTAAGATAACGTTGCATGAACGTTATGCTAACCTCAAGGTAACGTTGCATGAACATTATGCTAACCTTAAGATAACGTTCCATGAACGTTATGCT